>NW_005054511.1:87913-97800 GCF_000277835.1 Geospiza fortis
TGTGCCCCAGGGGAGCGTCCCTCGCCCTTGGCAGGGCTGGCTGTGCCGAGCTCGCGTCACCTGCCGGGATGTCACCTGCCAGGCCTCTGCAGGGGTGAGCGTTTAAAGGACAAACCCTGCCAGAGATAAAAGTGGGAGAAATGTTTCCCATGACAACCTTCTCTTCCAGTGACTTTTTCTTCCGTTGCTATCATGATGAGGCGCAGTGCTCATCAGAATACTGCCTTGCCCTCTCTTTCTCTGCAGAGATATTAAAAAAGCCATGTTCCTGTTGGTTTAGTCGTGACTCAATGTGGTGCCATTCGTGCTGGCCAGAATAGAGCTTTATTTTAAAGATGTGGGCTGAGTTAATGTATACGTGTAATTTAGTTTTTGATTAGCTGAAGTATTTAGTCCTAAAACTTTACTTGCTAAAAGGTCAGCTATCTCATGGGTTTGTTCAGTGAACAAACCCATGAGGCTTTTGGTAGAAAGCCAGAAAGAAGGACTTTGGTGCCCTTCAGTTTGCCAGCCACATTTTTTTCACAGCTTATTACATTGTGATTTTAGTGCAGAATTCAATGTTCTGTCACTTCTTGACACTGGTAAAGTTGTGAATCCCATGGAAGCATATAGGTATCCTCACTGGTTTCTTTCAGTGAGGTGCATTCTAGAAATAGGAATGTTTTTCAGATGTCTTTGCTACATGCAGCTGAAAAATGGAGTGTAACAGGATCAGTAGGTGGAAAAAAATACATAATGGTCTGATCTGAGAAAGCCAGGGAGATGAAAGAACCAATTGTTGATCTGTGAATGATTAATTCTTCCAGCATCAGTGGTGTGCAGTGTAGCAGGATGCAGCTCTCTCTGATGGTACGGATTTCTCCATCTACAACAACACAGGCTGCAGTCAACTTTTTGGTCAGAGATGTGTGGGTTTTGTGCCTTGTTCTCAGTGTGCTTTTTTTTTAATGGATGGGAAGAAAGGCTTTGATGGAAATAGTAAGTGCATGTGTACTTGTTAAAATGTGCATACAATGCAGATAAGTTCCTGCATCTTAGCAGATATTTGCAAAAAACCCCAGGAGATCTTTATTGGTTGGTGGTTTCATTTGTTGCATCAAGGTGCATGTGTGTTCTCTTTCTCTTCTCCTTTAAACTGTGGCATGTGTCAAGTGTAGAGTTGTAACCTGTTGTTAGAACACAGAAAACACCTCATGCATTATTTATATTTACATTTTGTTGGTTTTCATCTGGGGCCATTGTCAGTGCAATGCAGCAGTTTCAGATGGGCAAGCTGTCTTCAAATTTGTGAGCAAACAGTTATGGATTTCCTTTTTATGCTTTACTCTACTCTTGGCCCTTTTTATGAATAGAGTCTGAGAAGTAAGTTTTCACTGGGGAGGCTGATGGGTAATAGATGTGTCTACATTCAAAACAACTGGACAGACTGGAACAAAACAACTTTCTGATGCATGCTTTGTTGCAGGTCTGTTACACTGGAGTCACGCTCCCTGATGGTCTCTTGGTTAAAGATGATGACTGAGTATTAAATGTAATAGAGTGATTCTTTGTTTCTGAAATTTTATTTTGTGTTAGACTACCTATTATGTTTTTGTTGTTAGATTGTTTGAAGTTGTATGGCATATAGACATTTATGGATGAGACATTGGGGTGGAAAAACCCTTCACAGTAGAGACCTCTGATGATATTTTTGCCATTTTAGAATGAAAGAACAATAGTCTGGTTATCTGTGTTGTGAAGAGAGAATGCTGGATGTTCTGGATTCCTTAGTGTTCCTGCAAGTCATAAGGGTTCTCAAATTGGTAGTGTTGCCAATTGTGCTTTTTTTATTAAATGAATGATGACAAAGACTAATGCACTGAAAGGAAACTTTTTGACACTTCAGATTTATTTCTCACTGTTCTTCAAGTGAGAGCCCTTCCATCCTGCTTGGGTATATGTGTCAGTGACAGGTCTCAAAGTGCAAATTCATGTCTCTAATAAGCATTTACTTTGTCACTGGTACTTTTAGAAACTGTAAAAATCATATCATGCAGTGTCTTAGTTACTGTGTTTTGTGTGGAAGTTGTTTTCATGGTCATACTGATGGAAATTCAGGAAACATTTTATTTTTTGAAGTGGGTAAAGCTACTTGAATAAATCAAGAACTTTTAGAACCTTTAAGTCAGCTGTGGCTATTTTAAGCTTTTAAGAGATGTGTGGTTTTCACTGTCCCAGGCCCTGTTCTGGCAGTATGGGAGGGAGAAAAAAAAAGAGGGAGGGATGTCAAATCTTAAAGAGTAATTTAACTAGAAATTTTAGTACTAGTGGAACTGTTTAATGTCTGCCTGTCTTATGTACTTCATAAGGAAATACTCATCAAATCTGCCTTCAAAAATCATGCTTTTGAATTCTCTAATTCAAGTTCCATACCCAGTACACTAGTAGTTTTTCCAAGAACAGGTGGAGAAATTATTTTCCAGTAGGAATTGGTTTTATAACGAAATACTTCTACATCAGTGGTACTTTGCTAGAAAAATCTCAATTTCTGTAATATTTTACAACTGTTTGTAAATTGGTATCTGAAGGAGAAGGGGAATTTGGAAAGAGTTTTGATGAGGAGGAATTTATCAAGAGACTTATTCTGGAGAACAGTAAAGTTGAATTTACCTCTTTTCCTCTTTTTTCTTCCCCTCAAATTTCTAAGAAGGTAGTGGACTTCTACAAACATCCACACATGCCAAATGCCTCTCTGAATATTGTGCAGTCACCAGAATGCTTTGGTTTTGTTTGTTTCTGAATGCTTTTTTGTTTATTTTTTTGTTTCTACAGGCCCATGATAATGAAGAACACTAAACAGAATTTTAGTGTTTTTCTCTTTTGAGGAAGGGCAAGAAGGTAACTGTAACATACCGAGGTTACCTTCTGTTTTTGATGATTTATTGCTTAGGGTAAGCTTCCACATTTTTCAGTGCTTCACTTTCAGAAGTTAACTTTAAAAAAAATTGTGACAGTGGATTCAATGCTTGTAGATTCCTACATCTGTTTGCCATCAAGACCTTTTCTTACAGCAGTTAATGGCAGCCATAAGTAAAAATGGTTGAGACCTTTGTGTGCCAGATTCTGGATCTCTTAGGATGCAAACTCTGGCCTGTGTAAGCAGCTTGGTGTGTGCATCGTGTCAGTCCTCGCTGCCTGGGCTGGCCAGAGCCCAGACTCCCCTTGCTCTGTGCATCCGCAAGGCACAGTCAGAGCCAGTGGTGCTTTCACTTGGGAAAAGGCAGCATGTGCTCAGGTGTGATTCCTCTGTTTGGAGCATGATTTCTACAGTCAGCTTTTCAAGTATGGATCTGTAGTGAGGGAGTGAAAGGGAATGTCTTACCACAAATATAATGGTGTGAAGCAAAGCTGATACCATACAATGAAACTGGCCCAAAGGCTGTTCTTGAAACAGAGACTAGATGGAGAATTCATAGACTATTTCAAGAAAAGACGGTTCTTAATGTTCAGCTTCTCCCCTTTTTCCCCCTTCATCCCACAAAAATCAGATTTATTTTTTTCCCTTCTTGGTAAATGTCTGCTACTGTCACTGGGTCATGCATTGCTAGTTCACATAATGCCTTGTGCAACTGTGCATCACTATAAACCTTTTCAGCCCTTTTCATGATGGGTCAATCATGTTAATTTCTTTGCTGCATAATGCACAGGCTCCTAAAAATGGACTGCTTTTTAAAGAGCTATTTATTTGTTCATTTATTTTTTTTTTCCTCCAGCTTCTTGGAACTGGCATAAGGGGGTCTCTGACATGGGATTAGTTACTACTTGTGTATTTCTTGTCTGCTGGGTTTTATAAAAGTTACAAGATTTTAGCAAAATAGAAGGAAGTTTTAAAATGTCTGCCCCATATACCTAATGGAATTTTGCTGAAATGGAATACTGGCGTTTTCAAGAGCTAGGGCATGATGGGTTGCACATTGTGAAGGAACTGACCTACTTCACAAAAGTCAAGACATAAGCATTTCAGAAGCAAATTAAACATCCAGTGTGCTGCACACAGACATTGCCCTTCTTTAAAAACAAAGCCTATTTGGTTTACAGAAAATTCTCTTCCAAAAAATGTTCTTGTTTAGCCAGAACTCCAGCACAGAGGTGATCTGTGTGTTTTTCAGTACTACTGTTTGGTGTTTGGTGTTATCTACCTAAGCATTTGTCAGAGGTCATGTATCAAGGTACCCCTGTATTCTGATGCATGAAACAATTAAAAATGCAGCCTTCTGTGGCCTATATTGGTGAATCTAGGCCTAAATAGTACCTTGCTAATGATGCCTCCTGCCCAGCTTTCTTTTTTTTATTTTTACCAGCCTCATCTGGTTATTCTGTTATGCCCTGCTTCTCCTCAGAGACACCATTGTGTTGTACAGAGCCTTCCTAAAACCTCATTTTTACATTATTCTCATCAAAACAATAAATTTACACCCTGTATTTTCATATTTAGCTGCAGAAGCTTTCAGAGGTACACATACTAAGGCTAGTCATATCTGAACTTACTTCTAAGAAATTTTATTAGTGCACTGCCATCTGATTAGTATTTTCTTTGAAAGTGCGTTGTACAGTCTTGGCTGAGTGAATTGATACTTGAAACAGAAGGGAAAAACTTAAAATTATAGGTGTCAGAAAATGGAAGGACTACTGTATTTTGAGTTGTTTTGGATGTTTTCAAATTTGTATTTAGATTTTTTTTTCCTTGGGTTTTGTAATAAGAATAATGTATTTAAAAGGAAAGAAAACCTTTTCACTGTGTGGTCATAGCTGGTTTGCCTAATTTTATGTGCTTACTGAAGATTTTTCATACTTCCAGAGTATGTTTACTGCATCTTCAGGCCTTGCTCAGGTCAGATGATACAGAAACCAGTCCTGGTGGGACACCATACAGCAGCTTACTGACAAAATGAATGCCTTTTTCTAGCTGCTCTCATATCCTGAGGCTGGAAGGGGAATAAGTGAGCAATGTCTGGCACTACCTGATGGCTGTCCTTGTCCTTGTCCTGCCAGCCAGCTGCACATCAGACACAGTCTAAATATCTTCCTTGCTTGACATCTCTGCAGGAATATGAAATACACTTTGCAAACTGAAAGCATATATATAGCCTTTCTCTGAGCTTTCCATGTAGAAATGAATCAACATTACTTTTGCTTCTTTTCCATTCCTTTGGACTTGGATAAATAGAACTTTTAAAATTTATTAATTTTCTATGTGCATTCTGACATATGGAGTGATCTTTTTCACTTCATCCTGCAGAATATTTAATATATGTGCCATACTTCTCTGAAATGTATGTGAAGAGGCAGTAAGCATTAATAAATCTTTTAAATCTAGAACTATGGATGGACTAGATGGACTATTCCAAGCAGTGTGCATAGGTGGTGCCTTCACTGGAGAAGTTACTACTTCCTGTATCTTCTGTAAGAAGAACAAGCAGTTTGTAAGGATTTGTATCTCCTTACAAACCAACTTTAAGAGCAAATATTCCAGAGCTGCTGAAATGGACTGTTGGGATGTTAATTTCCTTAGCTGAAACTTTTTGCAAAATTGACCGAAGTTCAGAGATGGTTTTACTGAGCTCAAGTTAAGCTAGCTTTTGTTGCTGATTTTGTAGGCCCCAGTAGGAGCAGCACCAAATCTTGTGCAGCTTCTGGGAGGACTGGTTTTAAATTTGGAGGGCTCAGTAGCCTGAACTGGGTTGAGAAAGAACTTAGTCTTCAGACCAAAGCTCCTGCTTCTAATCCTTAACTAGTATAGAAGCTGGCTAAAAAGCCGTGGTTGGAATTAATGGAACATTACTAATGAAAATGGGTTGGAGAATTTGCACAAAATCCTGGTTTCTCTCTCTTTTGTTTTAATTTGTTTGTTTCCTTTCTCTTCATGCTTATAACATTTTGGGCCTGCAAATTGGAAAGGATTTTTTAGATCATTCAGCTAAGACAAGATTCTCAGATCATCAAGATTCACATTTTCCACGAACTGGTGTTAAAATCATGGAACATTCTGAGTTGGAAGGGACCCACAAGGACTGTTGAAGTCCGACTCCTACTTATTTACTTCTCTCTTTATTTCTCTGGAAATGAATGCTGTTTCTTTTAAGTCAGGGTAATGCTGTGACCATGTTGCTGAAATACCTTTGGTATGCCATCAATAGGTGCAGTTTGCACTGCAAAACTGTGTCCTCCTCCTGTAGTTTATGGTTGTTTGAACAAAATGTATCAATAAAGTCCACGTTTTTGGTGCTGCAAGTGGCACTTTATTACTGTCTTTGTTTGCATGAAAGTGTCGCAGAAAACTGCAATCATTGAAGGCTCAGACAAGGTTATGGAATAGAGCTAATCCCAAGATTAAAAGTGAATTTTCATCCACCTTGTGTGACATTTCCCATGCTCTTTTCTACTGTAATTCTTAGAGGAAGAATCTGCACTGTAATATCCTTCTCTCTGCAATCAGAAGAGTCAGCCTTCAACTACTGACTCCTAATTTTCTTTTAAATAAGAATCCACCCAGCCTTAGTTAAAAAAGTTGTATCTCAAACTTTTGGCTTTCTTATCTTTTTTTGTCTGCAAAATGGTTCTTAGTTGTGGCTGAGATCCAGAAGATATCAGATGGGAAGTGAAAGTATTTATTTTCAACAGTATTGAAACCAATATGAGAACGTGTTGAAATTTTAAAAGATTGTTTTCTTTGCTGTGTTGGTATTTCATTAAGAGTGGGAATTGATGAATTGTTCCTTCATCTGAAAGTTGAATTGTAAGGAGACAAAACTTTCAGAAGATACAGAGTACTCCAGGGCTTTGTAAAGTCAGGCTACACAAAGTGATGTGATAAAGATGCAGCGTTACTAAATGAAGATGCAAGACTTAATGGGGATTCTTTTCTAGATCCAGAATGAAAAATTACTGCCATGCTTAAAACTGTTTCTGTTCTGCATTTTATTCCTGCACATCAGTATTCTGGGAAGCGGTACCTTTTTGTTGCCATGTTGTTATTTGTTTTCTGACATCTTAAGGGACACTTCCAACTGAAAAAGATACTTATTACCATCTTTTTTCCTGGAAAAAAATACATTCATTTCAGATATTGAAAGTAGTACTGTATGGGAAAGAAACCATGCTTGGTCAGCAAAGATATTTTGCATTGCTATCCTACACTTTTTCACCACTGTGCAAGCTCTCTGTGGAGGGGATAATTTAGGAATTGTCAGTAGATGAGGCTATGTATGTGAAATGACTGGCAGTAATTCTGCTTTTGTGCTATTTATCAATCGTTCCATTTTAAAGCTAAGTACATGATGGTTTCTTTATCCTCCTTCCTGACCTTCCTATGGAAGGACGTTGCATTAGATTAAAGATCCAAAGTTTGGGAATTGCCACTCATCCTGAGCACAGCAGACCATGCTTCCCTGCTTTGACTAAAAGAAACTTTCAGGCTGTGGTCAGTGAGCTTTACAAGCAGTAATTACATGTGTGAAGTATTTGGTGAGCTGTGTTGTGCTGTAAAGTAATGCAAATGATCTAAAGACCTTGAAAAGGTCTTTCAGCATTTTAGATTAATTGGATCTCTTCATTCCTAGGCTCATATTAGGAGTTTTAGATCTCATCTGTTTATCTAGCTTGAAAAAAAATGTCTCTGTGCTATACATGAAGTTTTATACATGCAGTTTTAATTCAGTAAACTGTAGTCTCTACTAATTTGGTGTGGGTCTCCCCCCACTTCCTCCTCTTCAAAGAATGCTGTTAGAATAACCAGTGTGAAATACAGGTTGGAAAAAGAAGATGTTGCAATTAATCCTAAAAGAAATTTTGATTTCCAGATGGTTGGTTTGCTTATTACAGAACTGCAGTTTCCTGTGTGTTTGGGAGGTAGAACCACAGCTATTAGGAATTGGGATCTTTAAATTCTCTTTTTATTCCTGTTTGTTTTCTCTTTATTTTGGAGAACTTTGAAAGACTCATTTAGTTTTTATTAATTAAGTTTATGAAACATAGAACTGAAATCAACAGAGTTAAAATTAGTAAGTCCAGTGGCAAAATATTTTGCCTAGCAATTCATAGCATTATTCTGCTTTGTTAGTAATTAGGGAAAAAACAGTTTCAGATTTTATTAGAAAGAATTTTATTTCTAGTTGCTGGCAAAGTTTCAACTGCTGCTATAGACAGAATCTTAAATCTATTAGATCTCCAAACTCAGTAAAATCTGTTGAGGATGACCTTTAATGTGAAATTCTCTGCTGTATTCACTATCACTTTTAAAATAAAGTTTGTAATTAACCACTTGACACAGTTGTTCACAGATGTGGTTTGAAATCCTAGTATTTCCATGTTTAAATAGTAATCAGTGATTGATTTATTTGCATTTGGAGTGAACAGTTTCTGTATCTTAATTTCAGAATTACGATACATGAGCTTTTTTCTGGTTAGAATCATGATATTTCTTGTTAAAATCACATGCAGAAGATTTCAAGGTTCAGATAGTATAATAAACATCAAGGTAAAATCCAGTTTCACAAGTGAACAGCAAGATCCTTTGCATGTGCCTGTTCTGTGAGCTGTGTCAGTCCCACCTGATGCTCCCTGTGAATGCTCAGCTCTCAGTGGCACCTCCTTGGAGCTGGTTGTTGTGACTGTTCCTGGCTGGCAGAAATCCACATGCATTTAGTCAGTCAGTGGAGGCTGAAAGTGTGTGAGGAGTTTGGAAGTGCAATTGTGTTTTAAGCTTTCAAATCACACTTCTGCAGCTAAATGTCCTCCTTTCTTCTAGGATAATTCACTTGGGGTAAGTGTCTAGAATGCTGCATTCATAATATTCAGTTTCTCCCTCTGTATCAGACACAGAAATTTGAATTGTAATTGTATGGAGGATTTTCTGTACTTTTTCATGGGATTAGGGACAGGAAGGATTCCTGTAACTGAGATGGTTTTAGAGATCAAGTCTGTGATAAAAATAATAAGAAGTAGGAGAGGTTTAACTGTTTGTTTCATAGAGAAAAAGAAAACAATACCACCTTTGAAAGCTAAAGGAAACAAAAAACAATTCAAAATTCGACATATAAGCAGTGATGCAAATTCTAAATCTAGAAAGTAGTTTCCCCTGGGCAAAAATGGATATTTAAGTGAAGGGGACAGTGCCAAGTTAAATTGGACTGGAAATGAATGTTTTGTGAAAAGTAGGCTCTCGACATTAAATCACATTTCTTTAAAAAATATTATGGTAAAGAATTATTTTTGTAACAAGTATTTGAGTCACAGTACATGCAATCCAAACGATAAGGTTTTATATTACTACATGAGAACCTGAACTTATATTATACAACTGCTCTCATACTTTCACATATTTGGTTGTGTGTGGGGGGATAGAATGTAAGAAAATAAAGATAGTGCAGAAGGTAATCTCACTCCTGAGGAGTTGCAGTTGTACTAATTACCAGAGATTAGGAACAAGCCTGCCCTTAACAGGCCACAGCTGTGTCCAATGATGATCAGTGCTATAGAAGAGTGGGTTGGCTGGGTGAGGAGAGTTGGAGTTAGCTGGTTGTGCTGTGGAGAGAGATGGAGCTTGTTGGCTGTATTGTGAAGAAGGAGTCAGTGTTGTGAGGAGCTGCCCATGAGAAATCACCAAGAAGGTATGGGGACTTTGGCAATAAGGTGGTAGCAGTTGTGGGGGTTTTTTTGTTGCTTTTGTTTTTCGCCTTACTGCACGTTTTAATTTTTGAATATGAATTTGCAGGTCAACAACAGTGATGTTAGGTATGATTGTGGGTAGAAAAGGAGAAGAGAACTGAAGGAACCACTTCTGTAGTTTGTTTGTCTCTGATTTTGTGTTGATTATCTCAAAATGGGTTCCCATGGATGTACCAATG
>NW_005054511.1:97810-98713 GCF_000277835.1 Geospiza fortis
AAAACAAGTGTACTCATACTGGCTGTACAGGGTGGTTATTTGAGTGAGGAATGGTGCTGGCGCTGTGGCTGCTGCCAGGCCTTGGTGCTGCGGAGCAGGAGCTGGCAGTGGGATCCCTGCACCAAGGAAGGGTTTGTGCAGCATGGCCTGGCCGTGGTCCCAGAGTTGTCCTGTCCCTGTGCCCCAGTGTCCTCCTGCCCCGGTGGCCGGGGTCAGCTCAGGGCCTGCTCTGGTGCTGGCTAACTGATGCAAACCCAGCGTGCCATTTGTCCTTGGGGTATATGTGAGTTGCAGGAAGCTCTGGGCTTGCCAGAAGAGCAGGCTACAGTTAAGTAGCAGATTCTGCCCCTAGTTATTTTATCTGTGTGTATGTGGTCTTGAATGGAGACTTTGGTCTTAAGGTCTTATGTTTAACAAATGTATTGGAATATAATGTTTTGAAAGTAAGAAGTTGGTTTATGGTTTTTTGATGTGTTGCTAGTACAATGGTAAAAGCAGCTTTGAGCTGAAAGATCAATATATTCCTTTTTGATCATTCTTCCAATGATTTTTGATGATCCCTTCATCCTTGTTGCTTTACCAAGACTGTCTGATTTTTATCTCCCTTTCCCTCTTCCCCTTTATTTTGTGTCACTCTGTCGTAATCTACTTTACTTACCTCCTGCCTGTGCTCAGCCCAACCTTCTACTTGAACCACACAGACATCCTGTCCCTGGTCTCATCTCCTCCTACTTGACCCCTTCTGTTTTGCAGTTCTTTTTGAGTGATGAGACGTGCACAACAATTACAGTTTGTTCTAGAGCGGGGTCAGTGAAGATTCCAGGGTGGCAGCATAACTGTGAACACTGAATTCAAAGCCCTGTATTATCTTACGTCATATTTTCATTTCAACATTTGCTGCAC
>NW_005054511.1:98754-134937 GCF_000277835.1 Geospiza fortis
TGTTCTCTTGGATCTGTGTGATGGTTATCCACAAATTGGTAAGATTTCTGTGTTTCTGCCTTGTCTCTTTGGACTTCCAAGTGCATTTTAATCTCTACAGTTTTCTTAATATCTTTTGGAGATGTGTGTTTTATAATGAATATATGTCCTGAATTACAGTTTGGGATAACAAATAAACCATGGTGCATGAGTTGCAATTCTTAAAACAGGCTGTGAAGGTTTTTTCTTTTTAAGGAGTATGGAATGCACATACACTGCTTTCTTCTGAATAAAAAGCTGAAAAGAGAATTAGCCGGTAGGAGTCTTAAGATCTGCATTTCATGGAAGAAATTTCCTGGTAATTACCATCTTTGTAATTGATACTCTGCCCATTATTCAATGTGTCCAGCTGTATGTAAATCTTCTCTAACCATGTGTTTTTGCATTTCTTTCCTCATGCAAATGAAGAAGCTTCTTGGTTTCTATTAGGGGACTCAAATCTGACTGATTTGGCGTGTCCTAAGTGAAAGACAGGGTCTCTTGCTGGAAGAGGTTTTCTTTTTATTGAAGGAATGGGAATGTGCTCGAGCTGAGGTTTGCCCAGAGGGATTGATGGCTGGCCTCTTCTGCCCAGGGTTATTTCGCAGACCAGGTGCCACCCTGAGGGGCTGGCAGGGCAGGAAGGGCAGTTGTGCTGTCACTGTGGCTTCCTGGAGTCCAGCCCAGTCCTGTCCTCCCAGGTAGTGGTGGGACCATGTCTGGTGCTCTTCCTTCTCTTGGTTTTGTTAGTTTGGGCTCTTGGCCATATGAAGGTTTTTGTTTGTAGGTCAGAAGAGCTCTCCATCTCTGCTGTCTACTTCTAGAAGGTGTTTTGCAGAAGGCTGCTGGAATGGTCATGTGTGCTTGCTGTGCTCCCCTTCCTGGCTGTGCCATCATCTGCACCAGCAGTTCTTTCACCCTGGTGATGCTGTGCTAATCAAAGCTGGGAGGAATGTCACATGCTGAGTCAGCACACTGTCAAATGTGGCTGTAGCTGTATAACTGATTTTATTTATGCCATAAAAATTATATTTTGTTGCAAGTAGATTTATGAGAGTGTACTGACTTGCTTGAGCCATTGTCTGTTCTTACATGGAGGTTTTAATCCTGGTTTTCATTGAGGTAACATAGCTTTGATGCAGGTATAGCAGAAATAAGCTGTTACAGGTAGCTGTGAAATGGAGGGTGGTATAATTCATGATGAAAATGCTTTGGCAGGAGTACAGAAGTTTATAATTAAATGTGAAGTGTCAGTTCAGCAGCGCATGTAAACTGTATACTCAAGTGCATTGCTGGATGTAAAACACATTTGCAATGATACCAAAGCATCTAAGCTTGTTGTTATCAAACAGTTAACTCCTATGATAAATTTTCTAACCAGGGTCCATGTGTGAATAAGTCTTGTTGAAGTAATTCAGAGCATGGAACTTGCTCTTGCAAGACTCTTAGTATTCAGCAAGGCACTTGTTGAAAGAGGATATTGCATCTGATTTCTAAATAGTATTTTTAGCTTCCTATTGCTTGCTGCAGGTCTCGTTCCTTAAGTAACTAAGGTACTTTTTTCTTCATATCTGATAGAAAATAATAGGGCAAGTATGCACTGAGAAAACTTTATTATCGATGTCTTTTAGAGAGTTGGTAATGTCTACTTGCAACCTGGAAAACAAATTTTACCCAGGAGCCTGATTGATCTCTGGAAAGATCTCTGTGGCATATTTCAAGTAAGAGTTCACAATATTTGCTTATTGTTTGGAGAGAAACCCAAGACTTGGTTCAAAAAACCAGTTTTATGCCACTGCTAAGTGACATTACTTGCCTGTCTTGCTGTTTGGGTCTGGTGGTCTTTTTTCATGCTCTTAATTTTTCTTGTGTCCTTTTCTTTTGTCTTCTGTTTATCCCTTTTTGGCAGGGTTTATTGTTTTGCCACAAGTAAGCTTTCTTATCATAGCAATCTGAAGTTATTATCCAGGACTCGGTCATGATAGCATTTTTTGGTGCCATAACTGAACTTGGGGTGTATTTTCTTACTGGAATTTAAAATAGATGGGAGGAAAAAGTCTGAGTTTCCTTCTCATAATATATAGCAGCTATGCCCAGGCACATGCCTTTGTGTTTTAAATAAATAGCTATTTATTGGTGGTTAACATTAATTATTTCCATTAGCTTCATTCCTTTGATTATAAGGGGTCATTGTCATCTCCGTGGTGGTACACTGACCTAGTAAACAATGGAGAATCAGAAATTACTTGCCAATGAAGGTTCTTGTGGCGAACAACACTTTGTGTTCGTGCTTATAATTAGTATAATATATTACTAATGGGTAACTTATGTGTTTTCAAGCGGAGACAACAGTAAGAAATGTCCTTGGCTCTCTATTTATCAGAAATATGAAATTAAAAAAACCCCAAAAGGATTGGTGATATGAACAAAGAAAGCTGAAAGCTACTTGAATATTAAATAGTTTGCAAATACTGTGCCTGACTCTTGGGAACAGAATTTATTTTTAAGTTAATATGTCCTCTTCCCCTTAATGGAAGTTCTTTTATTTTCCTGATATTAAATATTTTTAGAGACAATGTCTTGATGCTGTGAGCTAGAATTAAAAATATCAGTTGGCATCTTTCAAGCAAAGCAATCTCCATGTCAACGAGTAATATTTGTGAGAGAATGAAAAGCCCTTAGAGCATGCTAGAAGACTTACAGTGGGTGGGGAAATAATTGTTTTATTCACTGGAACTGCAGACTGTAATAGAAGTTGCAGCATCCCTAATTTGCTTGTTCCAATGCCCTTCTCAGGGAATTTAGTAGAATCACATTTCGGAAAATTTGTCTCTTTGTTTTCCAAGGTGATGTATCTTGAAGTTTGATCTGAGGTTTGGCAGTTCCTTCAGGGTGTGTAATTTTTCAGAAGCCTGCAAGAAAAGAAATGGAGAGGTTTTCTGCCAGTTTAGACCAAAGAAAAAGTTAATCTAGTTCTTATAGTAAAATTGCTTCCTTGAAAATAAAATAATGCTGTAAGATTTGGAATAGATTTTGTTTTAGTTATGGGGTTGTTTGGTTTTTTTTTTTTGTGTACATGTATATATATATTTATGTAAATTAATTTAAAACCCCTCACAGATACAACATTTTGGTAAAGAAAATTCAGGGCTGTGTGACTGTAGAAATTCTTGGGACATGGATTCCTGCCAGGAACATGTAAATTAAATAGGACTGATAACAGCCAAAGCCTCACTTTGCTAATTCCTTTATGACTCCATACACTGTACAATTGCTCTTCTTGACTTCTATTGTTAGTTCTCAAAAAAGAAAAAAGGAAAAAAAGATGAGAAATACCTTGGTTTTGACTGCAAACAAGAAGGTTATCCTTTTGGGGTTTGGTCCTTGGTTCCTGGCTCATATAGGAGTTCTTTATTCTCACCAGTCCTGGCTGAAAATGCCTTCTTCTGTGCTGACTGTTGAGCTGGGAAGGACACACACTGGGAGGTGCCTTATGGGACCTGCAAGGTGAGCAGCATGTGGTGGGCTCACTTGGCTGGGGTGTATCCAAGACAAGGTCAGCAACTTTGGTCTTCCTTTGAAGATGAAGTTGGCATTGAATTATACATTTGACTTCTGTTAGAGTGAAGTTCAGCAGTGGCTCTACTTGGAGTTTAATTTATAGCTGTTTTGGTAATAGCTACAACCTTGAGCTTGGAAAAAAATCCTTTCTACCTTTTCAACCACCTGGGTTTTTGCAAAGGATAGATTTTGGTTTTTTTTGCTGTCTCAAATATTGTTCTCTGTGAAAGCGTATTTGAAAGGTAGCTGACCAACTGGTCTCCTGTCTTCCTCCCTGTCTTCAGACTAAGGGTCCATTCCTGCCTCTGTCCTTTTCTGATGAGTATTTGCTATGTGTATATTATGCTAAGAAACTCACTAAATGAGACTGACTTTTAGAAAGCCGAACCTCTTGATTACTCAGTAAAGTTAAAAAACAAATGCAGAATAAGCTGTCACTAAATTTTATTTCCTTCCATGAAGTGCCTTACATACTTGTCTTCAAGTGTTGTGTTTGCACATAGCAGAGAATTTGAGAAATCCCAGTTGGCCCAGACAATGTCTCTGACAGCAGCAGCTGCTCACAGAAAGTGCACAGGACCATCTGCACTGCTGTGTTAGAAGAGCTTTACAGAACTGGAGAATACCTGTAAACATTTAAGACAGAGGCAAGAATTAGAACTGCCTTTAGATGTGACTCTTTTTTTTAAAGGGAAGATAGCAATAGCCTTAAAAAAAACCCCAAACATGAATTGTTTATGAACCTCTGTATTAGATTTAGATTCCTTCTGGTACAGGAAAGTAAATTTGTCTGTGGGATTGTTTTGAAATGCCTGTATTTCCCAGGCAGAAGGGCATGTGCAGGAGTCCTATGGAGCTGTGCTGGTGTGTGAGCTGCAGACATGCTTACATATTTGCTACTTTAATTTTATAAGGCCTAGGCTACATTGATGGTCTAGGAGCACACAGTGACAAGTTTTCAGAGTTGACTAGAATGCTAAAATGTACTAAGTATTTTTTGTTTACTTAATTTTGTTCTTAAAAAGATTATATGTTTTCTAAGGACATCTGAATCAAGTTGAATTTTCAGTGTGAAATATGATTTTAGTGCTTGTACTGCACAGTTGCATGCCCATAAGGGCTGATGTTTGATTTGGTCTTAGATGCCCCCTTGCTCCTCCCTTTTTCTCAGTCAGCTATGGAAATAGGATAGGCTTTCTAAAACTCAGTAGTTAGTATATTTTAGCCTTGGCCTTGTGATTTCTGAAGGAGCTGTACACAGTCTTACGATTTCTTTAGGTCTCTTTTTTTTGCATAGAATGCTGGGAGTGATTTGAGTTTTGCATGTCCTATAATTACACTTTGGTAGGAATGCTGTGGGGTCATCAGCTGTGCTTCATGGTCTGGGTTTTCCTTGTCTAAGTAGTGTGTGAAGGGGAAAAGAAACTGGAAACATGAAACTCCTGTTAACAGTTACAGTTTTGCTTCTCTGTGTATTGGGGAGCGCTGTTAGCATGCACTGAAAAGAAAACTGGATTTATCTTGGGAAATACATTGCTAGTGGACAAAAGGAAGTGTTTTCTTCTAGAAAAGGTGTTTTCCAGAATGTACTGCACTTGATTATATGGGCATCTTTAGTAATTGCAAGAATTACATACTTGAAAGGTAAAGTGAAAGTCAGAGGTTAAACTAAAGTTGAGGACTAGCCACCAAGTTGTGTATATCAAGTCTGATGATGCCTTAAACAACACATTAAGGGGAAAAAAGTTCTATTCCCTCCTCCTCCAAATTCCATACTGCACTTTTTCACAGGACAGATATTCAAGGAGGAAGCAATATTGCAATTTGAAACCACAGTCAAGTGCTCATGCATTTGTGGTGTTACTGTTTCAGTTCCCCTTCATTTCCAATGAGTAGGAACAACTCCCAAAAGATTGTATTTCACAGAAGATTAGTGTTGAGAATATTCACTTTGCAATAGTCAACGGATGACATTCAATGCCATAATTTTTATGGATTTTATCTAAAGCTTATCCAGAACACTGATTAAGAAAATACTTTTACCTTGGCAATTTTGGTTTGGTTAAATAGAAAAGATTTAATTTTTGTACATGTCTGTTTGCATAGCTTGATTTGAAGCCCAGTGAGGAACTAATCAGATAAAACCTGTAAAATGTAGGTATCGTTGTTTTCAAACTGCCCCATACTGGTTCATTTTCTGAGGTTTGAGGTCTTGTCCATTTTTAATCTGGTCTGTCATCATTTAAAAACTGTTTCCCGTCATTACTGAAATTCCAGGGAAGTCTCTACATTGTCTGATGCTTGAAGAGTCTGGCTATAAAAGTAAATAGACAGAAGGTGATATTATTCTGTGGTCTCTCTGTTATTGCTTGCTGTTATCTATTTGTGGTCACTGCCTTTGATTTCACTGATGTCTCAGATGCTCGCTTCTGTTCGTTTCCTAAATGTAAATGTTTTTAAACATGTAATAACCAACCATTTGGCTTTTTGCCATTTCTTATATCTGAAGATAAGAGAACCAGCTGATCAGTACCTCCAGTGCAGGTGTACAGTGTGACATGGGGTATTATTTGGAAAATGGGCATTTTAGCAGTGTCCCTGCCCAGGGCTGTTCTCTGGGGTGGATTTTCTATCTTGCTTTCATTAGATGTGTGCAGCAGTGGCAGCTGTGTCAGGGACAAGGTGCAGCAGCACATGTTGTGTTTCTGCCTGGAAGTGGCTGTATTTAATTGATGGATGAACAGCCAGAGTCCACTATTGGCAGTAGTCCTGTTATTGTTTTTTTAGCTAGAAATTGTTCAGTGATGGGCACTGAAATTCCAATGAGGCAGATGGAAAGGCAGCGGAAGGCTTTTAGATTTAACAAAATCGAAGTCTTTGCTTTGGCAAGACTCTCAGTTCTTCTTTCTGTTTTAAGTTTGTCATTAGGGAGGGGGAGAAGGTTGCTCTAGTTAAAGAAATAACGTGCAGGCAGGTGCTAGTATTGTTAATTCTGGTTTGTGTTGATCCTTTCAGCTGTATCTGCTAACAAAGCTATATAAGCATTTTCTCTGTGGGGCTGCTCTTCTGTCATTTTGAAGAGATTAAGTTATCTCTTTGACTATTAGTATGTAATGCCAGTTTTAATTGCCCTTGAAATATTGTTGATGTATTCATCATAGATGTTTGCGTTTAAAAGAAAATATTCTGTTACTCATGAACACTGCTTGTTTTCTATTTTAGCTGGACTTCCTTACCTTGTTCTGACTGCTGTATAGAAAGCCCTATAGACTACTAAAGAATTGTCAGCTTTCTGGATAACTGTTCTGGTTTCTACCTTGTTCTGAATAGTTAAAATATTCTGGTTTTGAAATGAATATATTTTCAGAAGCTTCTTGTTGCAATTGAAATCCTGTTAATTTACTTGCAGTGTTTTCCATGTCAAGTCATCTTTTACAGTCAAGTCATCTTTTACAGTCATCTTTTACAGTCCTCTTGCTTATGTATTTTCAGTTTGTCTTTTCTCTATTGTTGTGAGAAAAATGCCCTTTTGCATAGGATAATTTCACTATGCGGTGCTGTGCTCGTTCCTACCTTTTTTTAAAAATTGCATAATCCTTCTAGTAACAATGACAATCCCTACATATTCCTGCTTGTGTATAAATGTGAGTATTCTTAAAATAATGGAGAATGGTTTGGAGTTTTGGCCATTTATACACTGCAGGATATTGAGAACTAAAGGATACATGTAAATACAGCAAGAGGCCAAAACTATTCTTGTGGGGATTCTAAGCAGATACAGTGTCTCTGTCCCTCCCTCTGTGTTTCTGTATTACCATTGCTTGATAAATGGTTGATATAGGAAGTTAACATGGACGAATATTTAGAAAATAGATGCATCACCTTGAAATGTAAATGTGCTAGGAAGTGAGACCAACAATGTTTAATTAATGTTTTAATGTTTCTTAAACTGATCAAAACTAAGAAATAGATATTGTAATTTGGATTTAGGAATTGATACTTACTCAATTGATGCCTAATCATGCAAATTAACTTTCTTCACAAATATGCATCTGCTGGTTTTCTTTACCATAAATGTGATGTGATAAATTATTTATAGACGTTTTAGTTTCAGATAACTTAATTATATTCCCAAAATCTACCTGGAAGGAGTGCAACTCAGATTGCCAGCAAGAGCAATGACAGCCACAATTGTGTACAGAGGACCTGCTGTGCTTATTATTCTGTTTAAGTAACTTGCTGGGACAGCACTGTGAAATCAAGATACAGGAACCCAATCTTTAAAACCTCTGTTATAGTGTTTAAATGTGTGAAAGATTAGACTGGGATATTTTCTTGTCCCCTTTGAAGAAAGCAAATGATTCAGTAGGCTTCAAGCATATGATTGAATGGCCTTTTTTTCCCCAGGGAATTTGAGATTTGTTATTTTTAGGGAAACACAAATCACATCTGTATGCCTTAGCATTTAAATGTTTAAAATACCAGTTTTGTATTGGTTAACAAAATTACTGGAAACTGCTTTTTTATCACAAAGGAGTGGAGCTTCTCTGTTTAAGGTTGCTTTGGCCTGTTGCTGGATGCTGTAAGGCAGAGGTTGTTCCTTTTCTAGCTGTACTGAAGTCAGAACAGAATTGCACTATGCTGAGAGCAAAACAGCTTCAGGGTTAACCCTGGTCTCTGTGGGCACATTGATCCCTTGGGAGTGTGTGTGTGTGCTTTGTCTAGTTTGAATTTTTGCTTCTTCAGTGGAGAAATATAACTGCCAGGTAATTATTTTTTGACAGATTGTTTTCCTTCACTGGATTAATTTATTTACAGATTTAAAACATTCTAAATTCTAGACAGTGCCAAATTCTGATGCTAATTCCAGGTAAACCTGTGACACCTGTGCTCATTTATCTCAACCATGCAATCCTTTTTAAGGGCTTGAATTTTCCTTTCTAATCTGCCAGCTCAGATCACAGTGTCTCCTTTCAAAGCCACTCATGTGTGCTCTGAAGTTGAACACTGATATCGTCTGGGGCTGTGGCAGGCTGGAGCCCCATGGGTTTTATCTCTATCTGCCATAATGTGCCTATAGTAGGCAAAATTTCTCATATGATCATATTTTGTTTGCTTTCTGAAAAGACTGTGTCAGTTGGTTTATTTCTATAACCCAGTTAACCAACAGGTAACCAATACAAAACTATAATTTTAAAACATTTCTTGAGCAGTTGGTACAAAGCTGCCATGTAAATACTGGACTTCAGAAATGTATGAAGGACTTCAAATTTTAGAACATTTGGAAATTTGAGAAATGACTGTGCTGTTTATCAAGCAGTGGTACTGTGGGATATAAAATGTACAGGGTGCTTTGGTTTTATCTTAGGGGAGTGCTTGCAAATTGTATATTTGTTTCCAGAGTTTTATGATATGAATGAGACAGTGGGCTTGAAGTCTGCAGCTCCATGAAGAATTCTGTGTCCCAAAGCAGAAATGCAGCAAATATGCATCCTCTGTGTTAGTCCTGCTTCTTGGAGATTTAATTTAAGGGCCTTTCAGTCCCTAGAAATACTAATTATCAGAGCTGGCTTTGAGATCTTGGCATAATTACACGGGGATTCCAGCATGCTTTAAGAGAGAAATTTGATAGTCTTTCCTTACTTTGCAGTTGAAAGCTCCTTTATGTTTTGTCTGTGAAGTCACTGTGTCACTATTGCAGGAAAAGGGCAATTAGGCTGGGTTTTTTACCACTACAAATTGAGTTATTGCTTCTTCCCTCTGGGAATCAGTTGGGGATGAGCTTGAAATGGAGGTACTATAAAGCTCCAACTTTAGGGCTTCCATATCTGAGTCTTTATCATAAGAGAATTGGGTGGGTTCTAAAGTTCCTGTAAAGCAAGAACAAATCCTAACCCAGTTAGGTCTCTTCAGAAGGGTGAATGGGTAACTACTAGAGGCTGTATTTAATTTTGTATAACGACAGTCTTGACAGCCAGAGGGTGAATAAGTTGTTTGAAACAGACATATAGCTTTCAGATAGCAAGGAATTGCAATATTCTGTCTAGAGGCAAAAGTAGATATTAACCATTAAAATATACAGAAGATATAATAAGGTATGTATTAAAAACTCTTAAAACATTATATTGGGTTTGAGTCTCTTAAACTTCTTTTATTTGTGTTTTTTTTCTGTTGTGGGAGTTGTGAAAACGGAAGGATTCCAAAACTTCAGTATGTACCTGGTCCCTGAATCAGCAGCAGCATATGCCTTTTCTAAAGAGGAGATTTGGTTTGCATTTCTTTATATATTTTTGTCTTCAGTGTGTTAGAAATATTTTCGGAGGCCTTTCCCAAAGCCATGTAACACCTGCAATTTTTTTACCCAGAACAATCAATACATTGTTAAGCATGAGCAGCCAGCTAAGTTTGTGGTTCCTGTAATTTCCCATCTGATTTGTGGGGCTAGCTTGTTTCATACGTACTTGTTCAGTTCTGAGATATTTCAGGAACAGATCCCCATTAGTGTTTTAGTTTCAACATGAATAAAATTTTCCATGGTTTGATTGACCATTCATATATTATGGTATGTCACATGCTGAGAGGGCTGAAGTATTAGGTATTAATGATAGTAATTAAGTATTTTCTCTCATTCTGTCTTCTGAAAACATGAGTGCTCTGTAACTGGATTTCAGGAGTCACCTGGTGGAGGACTCTGTATAGCTTATTCTTTAAATTTGACAAGGTTGTTGTAATTTTTAGGAATGAGCAATTTGCAGATAGGAGCTGTTTCCCATAGGATGGGAGGAAATGGATCCAAATTCAGACTTTCTGTTGAATTTGTTTTCTGCATGTTTTTATGACTGGGGAAGAATTATTTTAACTTACTTTCTCTTTGTAGAAATGCTTATCTTCTTTCTGTAAATTAGCTTAGCATTTTACTAGGTGACTTTGACTAGGCTTCCTCCTTTTCCTCCTGTCCTCAAATAACCCTTCTTTCAAGTTTGGTGCATTTCAGCTTCATTTTTGCTATCAGCAAATAATAATTAATAATATTATTAATTTCAGTGCTAAAGGGACAGTACTGTTATATTTTAACTTACTGGTCATGCTTCCCCTTGGCTGAACACTTTGTGATGGGAAAGAAAACCGTCTGTGCCTGGCTCATCCAATGGCCCGAGCAAACCAATATTCTCCTTTTTAGAGATGTGCTCAGTGCTGATGCAAACCTTGGAGGCTTTTATTGTGGGCTTACATTTGGTAACATCGTAAGGATGTATGGGTGGCCAGTGGCCTGTTACAGACACGTGGGAGGTTGTCAATTAGTTGTGTGTTTGTAGGGGAAAGTGTCATGTAAGAGAGAAGATGTTTGCTGGAGAAGTGTTTGTCTGGAGAGCTCCCTTGCTCCTGCTGATTTGTCCAGATGTCTGACCACTTTTGCAAATGGTCACCCTTCCCAGTGTTTGCTCTTCCATGTGTAGAAGTTGGTTTTTCTTTTCGGTTGAAATAAATCAATGTTGATTTGGCTCTGGTTGTCTTTTCATTACAATTTTTTTTGAGTTTACTCTCTCCTCTGTTTTCTGTATAAAATTTCAGCAATAGTATGGTGTTGGAAGAAAAAGACAAAAATATAACATTGCTTGCATTTTTTTGTCTCTTGTTGTTTAGTTCTCTGATTGAACTTGCTGTTGATGATGGATCAAGAACTTTTTCTTTCTTTTCTTTGTCAGAGTAACTTGACAAAACAGAGGAATAGAAATGAATGAACTAAGATTTACCATTTTCTAGTATGGTAAAGTTGAAAACAAAGGAGGAATACATTTGTACTAGGAGGTGGAAGTGAAGCACTTAACCTTACATCATCTCTAAGGGTGTATTTTACTGATAAGCAATGAGGTATGCCTGTAGCTCGAGGGCTGTATATAATATAATTCAACATACATACATATTTCAGTGGATTCCAACTAGTGCAAACCTCTGTCAGACAGTATCAGATGTAGAATGCTGAATGCACTGTGTAATACATTAAGCAGAGACTTCTGTTTCTTCTTGGTCATAGCTAAACCAGTCTTAGGTATAGTTTTGGTTCAAGCCTGGCTCCACTGCATGCAGACATTCTCCCGTGAGCCAACTGTATTTTAGTTTTTGTGGTTAAACCACAAAGTGTGTGGTAAATGGAGCTATTTATCTTGGTTTCCTTCATACTTATGGAAATGTACTATGAGGATTTTACATGTAAAAAGGAGATTGCACATTAGGAGGTGTGTGATTCCCCAAACCTTTCCTGTTCCCCTCAAATGGGAAGTATTTTGTAGGGTTATGTTTAAATCCTGTCTGAAAAGTAAAGATTTCTATTAAGCCATGCAAATGTCAATGTCTCCTGCCCTATCTTGAGTGGGAAAACAGAACAAATTTCAAGTCTTTGTGTTTATCATCTGTCTGAAATCGAATGAAGGACTGTTAAGAGGGAGTCACAGCCCAGTGAATACAGTCACAGAGATAATTACAAGTTTTCATAGCTAGTTGAAAATGATTTTCCATTTGACAGGAGTTTTGGTATTTTCTCTTAATTCCTGCTGCTTTCCCATATGCAGTTTAACTGAAGTGGTGTTAATTATGATGCTGGATAATGAACATCCTGCAGGCAATTGGGTGGTTGTTCTCTGTTCCTTAAACTAGCACAAATGGAGACTTCTCCAGCTTTTAGCTGTGCTGTCAAGTTGTCAATGCTTTGATTTTCCTACTGCCAGTCTTGTTCAGAGAAACACAGTTTCTTCTCACATGTCCTACTGGGAAGTCAGCTGGTCCAGATTAAATGAGATGAGTTTTGGTCGTGTGTCGACTTGGGATTTTGACTTGCCCCAAGACCATGCTCATTTTATTTAGACTTCAAAGTCAACTTTCTCTTCCAACCCACACAGCTCCCACCATATGGATCAATAACATTGTGTTTTTTGATTATTAGGTTAATTCAGAGGAGCTACTTCCAGTAATTTTTCTCTTTCAAGTGACTCAGCCACTGTATTTCTGTATTTAGGGTTGCAAACTGAGTACTAACATACTTTAACATCACAAAAGTACCTTCAGGCTTGAAGGTACTTTTCTAACATTTACTTCAGTAAACGTAGTATGTGGGGTTAACAACTTGAGGTTATATCAGGGGGTAGATGCTCCTTAGTAACATCTGTCTTTTTATTCCACAGTGGCAAATATGGTGAGTACAGAGTGTTAGTATCCTAGAAGAAAGCAGAAAACATGTTGCATATATATGATGAATGGTTTGATTTTGTTTTTTTCCAACAGTCTTCCATCTCTTCCTCCTAGTTTCATTCCTTTTCTGCAGCTTCTGTTGTTCTCAGATCCTTTGTATTTGCTTTTAGTATTGCTTTTGCTTGTGTATGAGGGAAGCCAGTTTGGTGTTTTTTAATAGAAACAGAGATTGATGCTTTCAAGGCCAGGTGCTTGAAATTAATCACTTAAATTAAAGGAGCCCAATTCTTAATGTGTATTGAGTGTATATAATTTCTGTGAAAATTGTACATGACTGCTATTCTATCCCTCTTTGATTTAGGATACTAATCTCAGGGAAGTGTTCAACCTTGAAACAACTTGTTATGCTTATGTTTTAAATAATATTGAATGGAAAACACATTTTTGTTCTTATTTTTAAAAGGCATAAATATGACAAAAGCTAAGCTTTTTCACTCTCTGTGATGAGGTTTTCAGTGACTTCCCTCACTTTACGTAGATTTGATAACTAATCTCTGGGTTGTTTGGTAGAATTTGCTTAAGTGTTAGCATGCAGCAGGCACAATATGTGTAAACTGTTAAAAATGAGTATTTGCAGGCTAAGTCAGAAAAGCACAGACCAGCTTCTGCTGAATGGGACCAGGATGTCACCTTCTGTTCTTAGTCTGCTCTTTTTGTGTATCAGGCAGGTGGCTGGCAATGTCTTTGGTAAGTGGTCTGCCCTCAAGATTGCAACATAAATAACTCCATTAGGACAAAAGGAGGAATAGAATTACAGCATCTTCCGTCTATTCACAGTAACATAATTTGGCTGTTACAGTTCTCTCTTAATGTACAGTCAGCTAGGAAAGTCTCCTAATACCCTCTGCAGCCTGGGAATTTTATCTCCTGTCCTTTCTCATAGATTAATGGAAATGGGCTTTCCAAGAGCTGTGAAACAGATGTCAAAATTGCAGCAGAGAGCAGTGACAAACTCTGCCCTCTGTGTTTCTTGTTATCGTTGGATCTCAGCATGGTTTCAAACCAGGATGAAAGGAGCCACATCAATATAGCAATTCCTTTTGCTTGTGGTGGATGTTTAAGTGTTGGCTTCAGAATATTTTTGGTACATTCAGAAATCTGTCTGTTAGAAGAGGAGGAGAGAATTGGTTTGGGTGTGTAGCTGCAGTGTGATAGGGAGTTTTGTGCCTTACAATTGCTGAGGTGCATGGTAGTGTGTAGGAAATCAAAATGCTGCCTGCAGTTCTGCAGCTTTCCTTTCTCCTTGGCTCTGGAAATTAAAAAAAGTTTTGGAGACCTTTAAAAAGAACTTAGTTCTTAATTAGCTTACATTTTTGACATTTATTAGAAGCTGTCATGTAATTCCTCCCCTCAAAGATGTAGAGCTCGGATCTTGAGGGATTTGTTAGTCTGGGAGTTTGCAGTTTGGAAAATGTGCAAAGGTAAAGCATGGTGCCAGTTTTCTTACTGTTAGAGAATGTTTTTTCCGTACAATTTCTGCAGTCTAGTCTATTCTTCACATATTATTCTGAAGCTGATGTTTTTAGGTTTTGGGAAAGAGGAAGATACCACCATATAAAGATTGTGAAATAAAAACAGGCTTAGAAAGTATTCATAAGGAGTGTTCTGTTGTGAGTAGCCTGAATTTGTTTAGTGCCTTGGTTCATAGAATATCTACACATATGGGGCAGTTATGGACTAGGTTAATGAAAGGTATTTTTATCCTCACTGTCAATATTCAGTGTCTTGTTTCTCTGAACAGTATCAGAATGAGTGAGTTGTTACACTGAAGGTGTAGCTAATTATGTTCTAGCTAAAGGCAATTCCATTGCAATTTCATTTCCATTACTTTGTTCATACTTAAATTTTTTCCATTCTTTTAAATTAAGATGCAAGATTTTCTGAGCCTATATGGCTTATATTTTTTTGCTATTTGTATCAGTCTGAGCAGGCAAGGGCTCTTAAGGAGTGTTATGTTCAATGGAGATTAGATTGACGTTAATTTACCAGGAAGAAAAGAAAATTACTGAGAAGAATTTACCACCCATACTTGCTCTTTTGGCCTTTAACTGAAACAGAACCGTGCTACTAGTATGTTTGCTAAAGTTTTCAGACAGCCTATAGATAAATACTGGATGATTAAACAGGTTGTTACTTGTGTCAGGGATGTCAGTGGCCGTGCCCCTGTATTGGCAGTGAGGCATGTGCCCTGTTTGTACAAGTAAAATAAAATATCAGTTTGAATTTACAGTATAAAGGATTGTTTATACCCATTACTTGATTTTTTTAAAATTAGTTTCTAAATTCCTGCCTTAAGAAATAAGGTTTTGAACCCATGTGGCACAGTGAAATAGGTCAGTGGCAAATACATAGGAAGAAAATTAAAAATGTCCCATTCCTGTCTTGCTGTTGTATTTCTGAAATCTTGAAGCCACCCCTGCTTAGTCTTTCCTCCAAGGGGTTTGACATGGAGATGCTTCAGTGATTCACCAATGCTGTGCAAATGGTTCAAATATTTTGAGGCACTTTTCCTTCAGGCATCCCTTGCTGTGTAAGTAGCAGGTTCAGATGTTTTGAGATTGTAGGAAGTCTCCCCATCAGTTGAGAAGTCAAAAAAATCTATGTTGTCCTCAGGTACACTTCTCCAATCTGCAGTTACAATTATAATTCAGGAAAGTACTTCCAAATTCACAGTACTGGATGGAGGTTGATTTTGTGGAAACTCTGTTTCAGGTGAATCCAGAGAATTTTATATTGGTCAGATAAAATGATTTATTTCAGTACTGGGCAAATCCAAGCATGTATTCTCATATATTCTTTGTTTTTTGTTTTGTTCGTTCGTATACCCAACACTAAACTGATGCAAGTGTTTACTCTTAAAGTACGAAGGCATTCAACTTCAATTTGAAGACTGTAGTGAGTTGACCCTGGCTGGATGCCAGACACCCACCAAAGCCTCTCTGTCACTCCCCTCTGCAGCTGGACTGGGGAGAGAAAATATAACAAAGGGTTCATTGGTTGAGATAAGAACAGGGAGAGGTCACTCGCTAATACTGTCATGGGCAAAACAGGCTAGAATTAGAGCTATTAATTGAATTTACTATTAACAAAATCATAGCAGCATAATGAGAAGTAAAAACAGACCTTAAGAACACCTTCCCCCCTCCCCTCCCTCCTTCCCAGCTCTGCTGTCTCCCCCAGTGGCACAGGGAGATGGGAATGGGGGCTGTGGTCAGCTCATCACATGTTTCTCAGGCTGCTCAGGGAGAGGAGCCCTTGCCCTGCTCCAGCCTGGGATCCCTCCCAGAGGAGAGAGCTCCCCATGAACTTTTCCAGTATGAGTCCATCCATGGGCAGCAGTTCTCCACAAACTGCTGCAATGCAGGTCCGTGTTCCATAGGATGCAGTCCTTCAGGGACAGGCTGCTCCAGCATGAGTCCCCCATGGGGTCACAGTCCCACCAGGAAACCTGCTCCAGTGTGGCTGTGCTCTCCATGGTTCTACAGGTGCCTGCCAGGAGCCTCTTCTCAGGCGTCCACCTGCGCTGGTATGGATCTCCTCTGTGGGCTGCAGGTAGATCTCTGCATCCCTGTGACCTTGTCCAGTAGCACATCCATGTTGTGTTCTCTTGGACGTGGAAGAAGCTTCTAGCAGCTTCTTGCAGAATCCCCCACTGTAGCTGCTCCTGCTGCCAAAACCCAGCCATTCAAACCCAATACAGACGCATAGAGGAATCACCACAGTAAACAAAATGTTGAAGATTAATGATCCTCACAGGTAAATGTAAGTTTTATCTAAATGTATTTATCAGTGTTTGCGACTATTAGGTTTTATTATGGCTTTCATAATACATTCTGTTGTATCTACTATGTAATAATGTATCTGTGCAATTTTCACCTAAATTTATTTTCTTAAGAATTTAATGCTTATCAAAATACTGCTGTTAGTGGCTCTTGGGCTCTGAGCTTTCTCACGTACTCCACTGACTGGTAAACTTAACGATTGCCAGAGTGGTAAATTATATTTTTGCTTATAGTCTTTTATTCCACTAAATAATCAATGATCAATTTGAAACCCAATCAGTAGTCTTCTCCATCTAGCCCTTTTATTCAACGACTGTTTTTCCCCATTCTTCCAGAGGAACTGTCTGTGTTCTGCTCTTTTTCTGTCCTGTTTGTTGCTGCTCTGATGATAATGGGAAGTTGTCCATCATACAGCCTCTGGGACATAATTTAGCCGTAGTGGGGCTTCTCTGTACTATAGCTCGTGGCAGTCTGCCCTTCATGTTGGTGCATGGTGTCTGCCAGATGTGCCATAAACCAGCAGAACCTGGGAGAGCTGTAACACCAAGAAACCACTCTGTTACCTTCCAATTTGTAAACTAAAGGGAGCTGAAGACAGTTTTCTAGAAGGTGGCTTGTAAATGGGTTTGGAGGGATTGTGGAAGTTGTGTGTGTGGCACAGATGTGGGCAGGCAGCTGGGGTGAGCAGCTCGTGGGCTGCCCACTGGGCATGGCTCCTGGCCAGCCTGGCTGGGAGGGCTGGCACTGTGCTTTGGGCTCCTGTTTGTCACCTGCAGAGCTCTGATCTCCCAGGAGATGCCTGGTCATGGGCAGGCACTGCACACCTGGTGAGCCCTCAGCAGCAGGGCCCTGCCTGGGGCACAGTGGGGAAGGGAGGAGTTGTGCCTCTGCCCTTGGGGAGCCGTCAGCTCCGTTTGAGCCATAAACACCAACATTTGAGATGACTTGGCAGGGCGAGCTGCCAAAGACAAGCCAGGCTGGTTACACCCCTCAAGAGCCTGCAGCCGTCCCCGGTGTGTCCCTTTGTCCCCTTCCAGCAGCACTCAGGCTGTGCAGGTGGGTGGGGAGGGGTGCTGCCCAGCGTGTTCCACCTGCCGTGTGTGCATGCTGCCATCTGTCACTGACTATTTCATGAAAATCCTTTCACTAGGATTTTTTCTGAGAAGCTGAGAGGCCTCAGAAATGAAATGTAAACAATAACTGTCTGATGGCTGTGGAATGTGGTCTGGAAGTGGTTTACCAACCATCAAGGTTGCATCCTTGATTGGTGTCATGTGGTTGTTTTTAATTAATGACCGATCACAAGTCCAGCTGTTTTCAGGCTGTGAGCAGTCGCAAGATTTTATTATTCATTCCTTTCTTTGTTAGCTTCATGATGTCTCCTTTCTCTTTCTTTAGTATAGTTTTAGTATAGAATTTTCTAATAATATAATATATCATAAAATAATAGATCAGACTTCTGAAACATGGAGTCAAGATTCTCATCTCTTCCTTTGTCCTGGGGACCTGCAAACATCACTACAGCTGTGCTGTGGGGGAATCACGGGCAGTGGCTCTTCTTCTGGGATTAGGCATCCACACAGTCAGGAGGAAATCCAAACACTTGGATCTCTTTTCTGGCAAGTTGCCCTGCAGGGAAGTTTAGTACTTTGATGGTTTTTCTGCCTTAATTTGGAGGGAGATTATATTTTTATCTGCTTTACTGATCAGGTGGGAATTATTGTACAATTAAATGCAGCAATATTGAGTGACACAGCTTTTTTTAAAAAGAAAAAAAATAGAAGATATGCAGTGCTAATGTAACTTCTATTTTCTTGGATGTGAGGCTTTTTCCTTGTTGGGCTTTCATTCCATTTTTTTTTCCCTAATCAAC
Organism: Geospiza fortis; assembly: GCF_000277835.1. NCBI lineage: Eukaryota > Metazoa > Chordata > Aves > Passeriformes > Thraupidae > Geospiza > Geospiza fortis. Next base: position 117,235 of record NW_005054511.1, read on the forward strand.
TTTGGTGCATGAAGAGCATGCAGCATAGGCAAACTCAAAGCTTCTTGCTTTTCCTAACCCTGTATGGGCTTCTACCATGCCTTGACAGACCTTTGGGATTAATTACTTTTCTTCAAAAAATAAATTAGCTATGCTTATTACACTAGGTTTGAATTTTGCACCGAGGTTTCATTTTAATAAGGTAACTGAGGTGTAGGAGGAGAACATCTGTGACGTCTGTCCTAGCTATGTTTTCTGTAAATAGTTTTTATAGGGCTAAGCTGTAGATCAATGCAATATGCAAGTTGAATCGGCTGTATTAGCTATATTGTTTTTTAAAAAATAATTTAAGCAAAAGCTATGTTTTTCTTAAAATTTTAAGCAAGCTTCTGCGTTCTGAACATGCTTTTATTTTTCTGTTTAATTTTGATATTTTTAAAATGTCTTCCTTAGTTGTGTATTGATTTTGGAAGATCATCGTATATAAACAAATGATACTTTACTGTTATGTGATTATGTCATTTCTTTGATATGGTGCTAATTTGGGCCTGTGATGTTGATGTTTTTAAGATGTACATTAACTGCAAATGGTGGTTGGTAATTGTGGTTTCTCTTACTTGCCTTGGAAATGTCTCCTGAATTGGAATTTTTCCTTGTGATTTCTTAGTGTCACTGCTGTTGCACTGCAGGTGAGAAGAGTGCGGAGTGCTACTTCTCTAGCACAGCAAATTTCTGCCCTACTTTGTTGACAGCATGCCTGAGACTAAGCAAGTACTGAAATTTTGAAAAAGGTTTGTCTGCTCCTCTGAAAATATTAAGACTCCAGTACATAATGTTCTCTCAGCAGTTGCCTTTCTGATAGATAAAAATAAGCAGTGATTCCCGAGGAGGACAAAAGCTATCATAAATTCCATTAAGATCTGAACAAATGCTTCTAAGTGTTCTTGGAAGTAATAATGCAAAAGAAAGTCCCCTGTTACTTACCATATGGCACTGCTTTAGATCTTGCTGGGAGGTCTTGACTGGTTTATTGTAATGATTGCATAACCTCTCACTTCAGAAGCTTGTTCACATTAATAGTTGGCTAAGGGAAGCCTGGACCTTTATCTTCTTTAGGACTTCAGGTTTTAGCTTTAAGGGGATTCACTGTAGGAATTCAAACTAGCTTTCCTTCTCAGCTTTGTGGTTGGAAGCAGGACTCTTCATCTGACTAAGCAATAGTTGATTTGGTGTTTTTTTTTATTTTATTTTTCTTTCTCCTCCCTAATCAACAGTGGATTTATTTTAGGAAAAAATTAGGGTCTGAGACTGCAATTTGGATTTTTTCCTTAAAAGGTGGGATGGTTTACATTGGGAACAGTTGGCATAAGGGAATGCTTGACTGCCTCTAAGGGCTGAAGTTTATCTAAAAGGATGAGAGATCAGAATGACATTTGTAGAAAATATTATTACCTGTTAATTGTCTACCTTGCATGTTTTTGTATTACATGATATACAGCCTAATTACTGGTGATTTGACAAGAACTGCCAAAAAAGGGGGTTTTGGTGTTGGGTGTTTCCTCCCAGTCTTCTCCTCCAGTTCAGGTTTTTAAATCTCTCAGGCAGTGGTATGCTCCCTTTTCCTTGGGGGTTTGTTGTAATTTTGAAGCATCATCAGTATTATGTTTCTTTAAAGATTCCCCCCATCTTTTCTCCAGCTTTTCCTCTACATACATCTTCTCTAATTTAAACAGTGTTAGGAGATTGTTGCCTTCAAGATGTTTTTTCGTATAGTGTAGGAGGAAATGGATTTCAGTGAATTACTGCGTCTCTGTATGCTCTTAATTGTACTGGAAGGACTGTGAGATGTGATGTCAAAGTCTGACAAGACACCACACTAATTGTATTTTTTGCTTTTAGACTGATTGGTGCAATGAAATGCAGACAAGGCCATTGGGAGTGGGGCATTATGGGCTGCTGTCTGTGTGATGTGTTCTTGGGTAACATTTAGGATCATTTCTTTTTGTTCAGGGATGAATCCTTTGCTTCCATAACACAGGTGCACATCAAAGCCGTGTCCTCAGAAGTGCACTTACTGTATCTTGATTTTTTGGTTGGTTTTTTTTTTTTGTGTGTGTGTAAAATATATAGCAGTGTAGGTATGTAATACATTTTTACTTTGCAAGGTTGGTAAATCTGCCACTCTGAGACTCTTCTTGAATAATTAACTTTCTCAGTAAGGGTAACTTTTTTATTTATCTTTTACTGTTTATTTGATAGAAATACTTGCACTGTAAAATATTTTCTGACGTAGTTAAACTTGCTGAAAATAAATCAAATACACTGTTAGATCTATTCTTTCTTATATGGGGAAGATACTTCCTACAGTTCTTCTCCTACTGTCACACCTGCTTTTATTATTGTAATTTATCCATTTCTGTAATGCAGTTTCATGATTGAATTTGTTGTGGAATTACGCATTATGTCAGTATGGATCTCTTCACCTCAATTACTGCCAGCTACTACAAGCCTTTTCCCAGCTCAAAAGCACTAGCCATGGCACAAGCACCAGTAACAAAGCAGTTTAAAGATTTGGGTGGATGTACCATGGGCTTCTAAGGTGTTGTGACTGGAATTTTTAGCCCAGCACTAAACCTATGCTTCCTTTCATGTCCAGTAACAAAATTATATATCTAGTAACAAATTATATTATAGTCTTCTTTGGCCATCATCTTAGAACTAGATTTTATGCAGGAGCATGTGTAGATGGAAGATTGATTTTGAAATTAATGAATTGAGCTTCTCCACTACCAAGTGAGACCAAGTAAACATGTAGTACTTGCTCATTGCTGTTTTTTAGCCCTGGGACTAAAATCTGTACTTGCTTCCCCAGGAAGCTTCATGTTTCCTGCATCTTCAGGCATGAGTTATTTGAGCTTCTGGTGTACACACCATTCATGTGTCATCTTTTCTATCTTATGTCTCAAGAAATTATTTGCCCTGCCTGCTCTGTGGAAGAGTTGTAGCCTTGTACAGCAGCTTTGTGTTGGACCTTAGTGTCTGCTGACAAAGTCTCTGTCTCTGAATATTGCCATTGTTTTTGTCCTAGGCCTCCAAGTATATTCAGTCACCTAAGTGCTCCTGATGTGGAGATACATCTATTTTAGCTGAGTTATGCAAAATTTTCACTAAGTCTTCAGTCTGAGTAGGATGGTTTTCTTTTAAAATGCTGGATTGTGAAGAAAAATGAACATGAGGCAACCAGCGTGCCAGCATCCCATCTTGTAGACCAGGGGGATTCTTCAAAACATTCAGCATTCTTCTTTGAATATCCAAATACCTTGAACGGATACTTCGTGGCTTCATGTGCTTCAGCATGAAGTGCAAGTAGGTATATAAACATTATATTTGTTCTGTATGTAAACATTATATTTGTTCTTGTAAGACAAACATTAATTCTGTGTTGTGCAATCCAATTTTTTTCCCCTTCCATAAGGGTTATTCAGGTAACTCATCCTCCTTTCCTCCTCTGTGTTCAAAAATGAGTTTAATGCTGGGTGAAACAGACTGTGTAATAGGCTGCCTGTGCATCCTGAGGCTTACTTGAAGTCACTCTTCTCATCAGATTATTATTATTGTTATAAAGAAAGAACAAGGATTGGAGAAATATATACCATATTTGGGTATGGAATCTACTACTCTAAAGAAAATGGACTTAATAGCAAATAATGATATTAAATTCTTGATATTTAGAAATAATAGATTACAGTGAAAACAATAAAAATAATTTTTTTCTCTCATATCTTTTTGAACAGTTAAGTTCAAAGCTGTTCATTTATTTCTAGCTATGTTCTAGTTTTATGTTTAGTTTAGTTTTCCCTTACTAGATCAGTTCGTGAAGTACTGCTTTCCCCAAGATAAATGTTTTTTCCTGACATCTATAAATAAATATTTTATATATTAAATAGGTAGATAGTCCTATTGGCTTTTTTGCATTAGTGGTAATTGGGCTGTAGTGCTGCCTGGGTAGTGTCAGTGCACTGCCAAGGGACTACTGCCAAAAGTGGACCTGAGGGGGGTCCTGAAGTTACCTGACCTTGTGTAAGTTTTCCTGTGAATTGTTGTTTTCTATCCTTTAATAAAAGTATTTATATTGCATAGAATGTATAGGAGAAGAAAGAGGTGTGAGGGCTCAGCAGGCTTCCCAGATCTTTACTTCTGTCACTGTTTTCAAAAAAGCTCTGCAAAACTTTTGAGCAAAGAAGTGAGCTGCAGCAAATGTGTCCCTGTGATCCCATGAGCATGGCTGTGTCAGAGCCAGAGTGGGCTGGCACAAACTGCTTTCTGCATCTGCCTTGGCAGCAGTGAGGAAGGAGCAGTGTTCAGTCTCCAGTAATGCACTTTGGGGTTTTGGGTGTGGGGTTTTGGTTTTTTTTATAGTCTCCAGCTCCTTCCTGGACAGAGGTGTGCCTGTTGTACGTTTCTAGTAATTGTTTCCTATAAATACTTATAAAATGTTGTGTGCAAACAGTACCCTTTTTATAGCTACCCTACTTTCTTTGTCTGTGGCAAAAACCTGCTTATCTGTTTTGCCTTTGGTTTGTTATTTGTCCCCATATCTTCTGAATCATCTTGAAAAATTAAGTGATGTTGATAGAATTGGGTAGGCTATGCCTCAGGGCTATGAATTTGGGGTGCTAGAGATGGTATTTATGTTTTTCTTTGGCGTGGATTCCTTGCAGAAGTGTTTCTGGGGAGTTGTTCCCTCAGAGGGGCTGTGTTTGGGCACTGCTGCAGGAGGCTCTCACCTTCTGGGAGAGGTGAATATATACCAATATATTACCAATGTACAATTTGGTAACTGACCATGCTGCAGGACTGAGCACAAAGCACTCAGGTTCCTTATTGTGGCCGGTTATTTGAAAATTTACAAACAAACCCCAGACCACCTAAACCACCCACTGTGTTTTTGCCATTGTTTTGAACTCTTTGAGTGCATTCATGGTCATTTCCAGCAGCAGAAGACCACAGATGGAAGTGTTCCTTCAGGGCAGCAAAAAGCCTCTGGAACATCAGTCTCCAGTTGACCATCTGTGCAGGCGCCTCCCAGCAGCTTCAGAAGGGGCTTCCATTTCCATGTTCCAGTCTTTATTTTTATTTTTACTGACTGCCTTTTCCTTATATCTCTATGGCAGATACATATATATATATATTGGGCAGTTCTTTTTGTCTCCCATTCTCTGTTTTTCCATGGGTGCTCCCTGTTCTGTGGAGGGGAGGGCTCAGCAGAGCCTGCTGGAGAGAACAGTGTGTGTGTTGGCTTTCTGCAGCTTATTGCCACAAACACTTTTTGAAGTGTTTGCTTTCCTCTGCATTCTGGGTTTGATTCCCTTAGGCATTTTTCCATTATTAGAATGGTAGTGGAAAATAGTTTCTGTCCTCTCCTGGTGAAGTTGGTGTATCTTGAAGCAGCTATTCATGTCTTTCCTTCTTCAGGGTTTAGTAATTAAATGTTTAAAGTCTCTTATATTGTGCTGCTTAACAAAATTTTTTGTGCTGCCTTTCTCTGATTTTCTTTAGATTTCCCTTGGTACCGTTCATTCCTTTGTTTTGGTAATGTACCTCCATTTTAGCTGGAAAGTGATCTCTCCTGCCCATAGCCCCAGATATTTTAAACTACATTTGTTGTTTTGAGGAAGGAGCCTTGCTTCTTGTGTGAAGGTTATCTGTAAAAACCACCAGATTTCTTTGGATAGATTTGTTTGATTTCTTGCTTTTGGCAGTTAATTCTACTTGAATAAAATAAGGCATCTTTTATGTTTTAGTGTTGTTCTCTTTTTTTTGTAATTTCAGTTGTGCAAGGCTCAATATTTTACTTCAAAAACCTATCCGACAAACATTGTGTACTTTTTCTGTCTTATATTTATATTCCAGGATGCTTCTTTTTCTCAGTCTTCTAGCTAGAGAAAAATTACCTTACTTGTGTATTTGTGACCAAGATCTGTTTAGTTTATGCCAAGTGTGGTGTCTATGGAATGGGCCATGGTGCTTGTTTGGTGGTGGAGACACAGAGGCTAGTGGTTCTGAAGATGGAATATATTAAAAAAATATTAAAGTATATTAAATATTTTGAAAAATAAATGCTTCTGCTCCTAGAAAGGAAATTATAGAACTAGAACAGGAGGGATTGCTTGTGGGGATAATAGATCCTTTTTCATTATCCTGCTTTATTTAAACAAGGGCTACTCCCTGGAGTTTGTGTCTGCTGTATAAAGTGCGTGGAATGTGCACCTTAGGTCTTGATTTGATTTTTGCCTTTTCTTTGGTCAGTCTAGATCTCATTAAAGTTGTGGCATCCTTCTGAAGTACTGCAGAGGGACAAGCTGGGTTGATTTTAGGTATTTAGAATTTGTCATCTACTTTTTTGTATCTGGTCTCAAACGTTTCCTTCCTGTCTTTTTAAGTTTAGTATTTAATTTCTGTATAAATATATTCCATTTTCATCTGAAAAACTTTCCAAGTCCTTTTGGGCATCATGAAATAACTGAGCTAATTAAATTTGTTTCTATTCAACTTCAGAGGCACTCTTTAGCTCATCAGGGATATTTTTCAGGGGTTTCACATAAATGGTTAGTTTTGTTGTCTTGCTTTGTTTTAAGCAGCCAGTGTACAGAGTGGGCATTTAGAGTAACATTGGTTCTTACCCTCTAGAATATATTGTTTTGTGGTTCAGTAGTTCATCTCCACAGACTGGCAAATTTGCCATTTCTAAGGTAAGTGAAGCTTAGTATAAGGACAAAGTTAAAGGAGTAGATTAAAAGAGAAAAACCAGGTTGTTTTCTTTTGTTCAATGAGGCAATAAAAGTGATTTTTAAAAAATGCTTCAGAAAGGGTTTGGCTGAACTTCAGTGCACTGAAAAGCTTGATTCTCTAAAGATAACTCTCTGAAGCAGTAAATTTGTCCTCTGTCCATGCATTTCACCACTTGGTCAACCCTGAGAGCAGGCAGCCTGGCTTTTGTAAGGAAAACTAAAACTTAGATCAGTGACGTGCAAAGTAGTAACAGATGATGGAAAGAATTAGAACAGTTAAAACAAGGTATTAGTAGAAACTTTTTTTTTTCAAAATGTGGTCTGCAAAATGCCTGCTTTCAAGGCTTCTGTTTTTCTGTGTTTATTTTAACTGTCTTCTTGAAGTGTTTTGTGAGATGAAGTTTTTAGCTCAGTTTATGGGACACAGCTGTCACTGAAGTCTTCTGCCACCCCCAGCAAAGAGGTAACATTCTTTAATCTTAGTAGGTTGAATTGCTGCTCTGAAAGGTAAAAAGTTGCATTGAAATTGTTGAAAAATGTATTTGATGCTACAAGGTAGTATTCTATGTCAGGTGGAAATCCTTGCACAACCAGGTAACAATTGATCAATTTATTAACATGTCATTGGCTGCTGTTCAAGGCAAACTACAACAATAACCGAGCTTATTACAGTAGTGAAACTGGTTTACAGCACTGCATTTTCATTTTCTTAAGGTACACTGCTGCCTTTATCTAGCATTTCCTCTTATATTATGACCTTCATTTGCCCTGTGGAAGGTTTTCCTTGCGTTTTTTCCCCCTTTCATTTCTTTTTTTGTGCGAATTCCCAGCTGTGGATAGGCACCCCTACTTGCACATTGGCAGTGTGTGGGGTGGTGAAGAGCCCTTGGTTTGTCTGTGGGCTGTTTTTATGTGTTTGTAGGGGTGCCAGTTTCTGGTTTATAGACCTTACTGAACAGGCATGTTCTGACCTAACCATTCTGTGAAATGTCTGATTTGATTTCACTGCACAGACCCCTGGGTGTCATCCTGTAGCTGGCAGGAGTTGCTTGTGGTGCCATCACTGCCACCAGGACCAGCCCTCATGGCTGGGTGGCAGAGCTGTGTCTGAACTCACCTGTGTGCCTTCAGTCTTCTGCTAAACTTCCTCACTATTGTAGGGAATATTTACTGCAGGCCAAGTCTGCATGTGTGCTGACCCCTATTTAAGTGAAAATGAAATTTGAAATTTCCTGGAGTCTTTTTGCTGGATTATGACTCCCTCCAGAAGCAGAGACTAAGAGTGTCTCATGGAAGGGTCTCCTGGTGCTCTTGAGGGTAACAATTAAAACCACATTGTTAAGCATGAGAAGGAGGACAGGGACATTGTCCTTATGATAGTGTGTTAATGCATTTCATTTGTCTGCCAGCAAGCTGTTACACAGTGACACTTCCATTTTCTTGATTTCTTGAGCAATATGTGTTATGGATAAACTTGCTCCAGGTTTACTGTGTCTTGAACTGCTGTGGGTCCTTTGGGTCTGAGGCTTCCAGCTAGTGTTTTCTTTTTGCAGTTTTCCACCAGTGCTGCTGTCCAGGTGAGGGCTGGTTTGGGAAGGCATCATGTGTCCTGACACGCTGTTCTTGTGCCTGTCAAGGGCAGTTATATAAAACCCCTAAATAAGCAGGCATGACTTCTGACACAGCCTTTTGCAGCCCAGGAGGAAGAATGTAGAATAAGGCTGATCTTAGGCTTCAGGAAGTATGTTATAAACTGCTTAAATATATCTCTAGCAAAAAAACAGCAGAGGGACTTGGGATCTGTCAGCTCTTTGTCACAGCCTCAGGGTCACTTCAGGCTTGCTCTGCATTATTCTCACTGACCCATGGTGGATTCTGCTTCTCAGTGTAGGAGAATACCTGTGGGACAGCACTGTCTCTCACTTGCCACCTCTGTCAGTAAAATACTAACAGAGAAACCACTTGGAGATTTTCAATTGGTGATTTTTTCAGTAGGGGTGCTTTATTCTTGAAATTCCTTGTGCTGCTTCGTTTTAACCCACTGGCTGAGTAAACAGCCTCCTTTGCAGTATGTATGGCATAACATAGAAGTGGTCCTGCTGCTGTGGATGCTTTAGTTTCATCAGGACTGCTGACCAGCTGCTGAACAGTTGATAATTGGGATTGAATGGGAATAAAAGCCATAAAAGTCCTTGTTTCCCTCATAATTGAGTCAGACCAAATAAAAAAAAGGTTTTATTTTAGAAGATCTGTCAAGGCTGGATTTTTTTGGTTTTTGGTGGTTGGTTTGTTTTCTTTGTAGCTCAAGTTCTGCCCTATTTAGTGCAAAAATGCAGTTGACATTTATGTGCCTGTAAATATATTTTTAAAACATATTATTTTGAGATGAATGGCAGGTGAATCTTCAGCTTTTTTGCCTTTATCTACCATGCATAATATGAATAATTTCTGTTCTGTGGTCAGCAACTTTTGTCATAGGCTAAAAATGGTATAAAACAGTAATTCCTTTTGCAGGTCTTAAGCATACCTTTTTTAATACAGAGTTAAACATTGTAAGAAAGCTCTTATGATATTGCACTGAGATAAAAATTCATTACTGTCTGCTTAAAATAAATTGTGGAAAATATCCTTGCAGAGATAAGTCCTGAATTCATCCCCCCTGATGAGGTTGCACAAGGGCCTCCATCACCCACAGCATTATTTATTTTTAAATGCACATCTGTCTTATTCAGAGTCTTTCTTACCTCTCTTCATTATGGCAAGCAGCTGTTTCAGTCTGCAGAACCTTTGCTGTTTTTATAAATAGCAAACAATTATGTAGCTTCTACACACACCTCTTAAAAATTTAACTACTGGTTTAATAATGAATATTGCCTTAGGAAGATATGTACCTTTTCTGATAAAGGTGGTGTGACCCATTTCAGTCATTTGGAGGAGTGTCGGTGTAGTCTTAAAGAGAAACTAAAATTTGAACTACATATTTCTTATGTATTACATTACAATTTCTATGTATTACATTAGTTATTTCCTCAGGGATAGTAGGGTCAGTCCCCAGCAGAGCTTTAAAGCTCACTAAGGTGCTTGTTCTCCTGGTTTTAAAGTGATGTTTAATAAGCTCCTGTATGCTTATTAAACTTCATTGTTTTTTCCCACTAGCAAACACATTACAGAGTGGTTGCAAGTTCATTGGTGGCACATGTAGTGCTTAATCCCTCATGTAGAGCCTGGATAATACATGTGTAGCATGCAGAAGTGATAGCAAAGGCTTATCCTCAGCACTTGGGTTTCTTAATTTGTTCTTCTGATTAAAGATTTTGGTCTCAAATACCCCGCCCCAGCTTAAATTTTCATTCTGTGTGTGTTCCATGGTATAGAACAGGAGAGCTTCTGAAGCTTTGTAGTAAACCTAGGCCTGTTGTAAATCAGGGCTGAGTGTTGCTTGCCCTACAGTTAGTTTGGAACCCCTGTAGGTGTAAACCTCTGTGCTGTTTTCTTTGCCAAGGCAATTAGTTGTTGAGTACAGCCTTTTGAATGTGCCCCTCATGAGTTCACAGGCTGTATGCATGTGATTCTGTCTTGCTTGTACCAGTCGTTTGTGCCCAGAGCAAAGAAGACATCAGTAACATAATGTGGGACTTGAAGGATTTTTCTATGCCTACATTTACGTGGCAGTTTATTTTTTTCCACCTTCTGTTCAGTTTGTTCCAGCACTGAAAAGGGAAGTCTTTGGGGACTTAAATAGAACGAAGCTTTTTTGTCAGAACATCCTACAGTGATAAATGCCTTAGAAATGTTGATAGGTATTCTGAAAAACTGCCTATCACTCAAAAAACCATTTAGTCCTGCTCATTCAGTGGTGTATAAGCACCCTTAATTTAGCCTGATATTTACACACATGCCTTGAATATAGGATGCTGGGAAATACTATTGCTTCAACTTAGTGTTAAGAAAATTGGGGAGATAGTTCTAATAAGATGACCGGGTTGCAGGGAGTTGAAAATGGACAGAATCTTTGACAGGAATATGATCTAGTATTTTGCTGTGTGACATAATTTTTAACTTGAGTGGTGCCTGTGGAGGTAAGAACCTATATTAGCCTAGTCTTTATTTTTTCTCTTTTGTCTGCCTCTTTTCAGCTGCCTCTGAAATTTTTAGTGCTGGCGTCTCCAAGGTCCAAGTGTTGGTGTAAGTGGGAGTGTATCTGATGGTACATAGCAGCTACCATCCTTAGGCTCAGATATGTAGGGAGGGGACAAGCACCTGAAGTGTTTCCTAAATCATCTGTGTGAAGTGCTTGCCAAGGCAGGAGACAGATAATAAAATTGCTATCATCAGTTTATAGTAATTTTGATGCCTGTCTCCATTTGTGTGAGATATGTGAATTATATCAAGAATATGTGCACAACAGATGCACTGCTGAATCAGATATGCAGTGTGCCATCCTAATGAAATACCCTTCTGTCTCCTTTTTATATGTGCTTCTGTTTGAGGTGCTGTGCAGAACATGTGAAGGAGATGCACACATTTGGTGGGTGTGTTCTAGGTTGCCAGGTATCCATGGTAGGAGTGCAGGCAGTGTGGGAAGACTAGGAGCTTGCTAGAGAAATCAAGAGATTTCTGGAGGAGGCAAGGATCGGTCAGATCTGCTGGGAGGAAAAATGGAAGTGCTGCCAGCTGTCCAGGGGGAATTCAGCCATGTGAAGGGCAGTGAGCATGGGGAGGTCAGAAGCTGCAGATGACGTGTGAGAGAGAACAGAGAGATTGAAGAGCAAATCCCATTTCCAGCCTGTAGCTGGAATTCTTTTTCTCCTCACCAAAAATTCAGTTAAGGCAAACCCAGGGCACAGCCACATGCTATCAGAGTTTTCAATGTGCTTTTGCAAATTTACTCACCATCTTTTTGCTGTTTGTTTTATGAACACACCAAAATAATGTAGTTGCTAATTCCCTGTTAGTGAATTTTTTTGTGTGTTAGTTTGGTTTTTTTGAGGTAATTCTTCTCCAAATTGAGTAGATTTCCCTATTTCATGTTGAAATGTCCCCAGAATAACACATAGGCAATAAATTCATCTCTGTCAATTGTGACGGGAGCCTGACATGACTGGCCCATAATTTAAGTTTTATTTAGCAAGATGGGTTGACTGTGAGCCTAGCAAAAGGATTTTGGTTTTTTTTGGGGGGGGAGAAAATTAGTAATATTTAAATGCAATTTAGTATTATAGTCTGTTCTCTGGTCTCATGTAAGTTCTTAACTGTTCTCATGCAAACCCCTTGAATCCTAGGCCATATCCCTCCTTTAAGCTGCTTTATTCTATAGCACACTTACCCTACATAGCAGTTTTTGTTTTAGTAACTCAATTTCTTGTATTGAAAACATAAACATAGTGTGTGCTTTCTGTGTAGGAAAATTGATAACACTTCCCTTGTCCCAGCTGCAGCATCTGTGTGGCTCTCCAAAGTTCCAAATGCTGCTGGTTTTCAGTAACTCATGGTGTCCTTGGTCATCTCCTCTCCTTCACACTGAACATTTTTGGCTGCCTGAAGCCACGTGGGCCCTGCACTGGAGCATTGGCTGTGGGCTGAGTGAGCACATGGGTGCCTCAGCAGTCATTGCCACCTCACCTCTTCATCCTGTAACTGATTCTCTGTTCTCCACAGTGCTGGAACCTTTGAATGAGCCCTGCCAGTTTATTTCAGACTCTGACTTCGATACTGGAGCTCCAGGTAGCTCGGCTGCTATAGAGTGGGCAGCCACTGGTGCAGCTGCTTTGACTTTGTTTGGTGCTGCATGTGTTTCTGAATGGATGGAAGTGGGTAAAGAAAATATAGGAAGTAAGTGAACCTAGTGAAGAAATAGCTGAGTGCTCAGTGTTGATGTCAGGGGAGTAGAGAGAGAAGTGAAGTTGTCTTCATTTCTCTTCTGCTAAGGAAGAGAAAAGAAAATGCAGTAAACATAAAAACCAAAGCCCCAGGGCAAGAGAAGTAAATCCAAAAGAGGGAGAAGATAAATTATGTAACTTTGAAAAAGATGTACCTAGGGGGGAAAAAATTGAACTCTGGGGCCATGGAGTGGAAAACCTAGGTTTAGAAAAAGAGATGTACAAATAGATAATGCTGTATGTTACTGTGGCATTGCAATTGTTTCTGAAAAAGAACATCTGGAAAGTTTCACTTTCCAAATTCATAGCACCAAGAACAGGTTAATGGATATGGGGTGGTGTGATGTCCTGGTTTGGTGATACAAAAGTGATTTATGTTGTGTACCAGCAATAGGGCACTGACACAGAGGAAAACCAGATGCCATTAGTTAAAATCTCCCATGTCTTTGCTTCTCATTGCATCTGGAGGTTTTGTTAAACACAGATCACCTTTATGTCCTTGTTCCTACAGGATATGAGAATAACCATGAAATTGCTGTTCAGAAGGAACATTTGTATTAAGTAGCCTAATGCAATTTGCCTCAATTTTTCTAATTTGATCGGAACATAATTTAGCTTTCATCATAAAATTATTAGTGCCAGGGGACATATTTTAAAGATTGTGGAGAGCACTTAAGATCATTTTAATCAGATATGGATGAGTCCCATTAAACAATTGAGCTAATCTTCCTGCCAGGACAGAGCATAGTATGCTATATGCAGATGTATGTAGTGTTTCATGAGCAGCAAGTCCAGTGAAGTTTCTTTGTTAAATTTAATTTCTTTTTTTTCTTAATAGTTGCTTGTAACTTGTATGCTGTGCTGCTCTGCCCCACTTCCCCCTATTTTCCTGTCTTTGAATGCACACAAGTGCTGGAAATGGCAAGTTGCTGGCCAGCCACCACCACATCTTGGGATGAACCATCCCTACCTCCTTCCTTTTAACAAGGTCTTTGATGCACTGCCTTCCCTACACCAGCCTGCCAGCTTTCCCAAAAGGCAGGCGGGTTCTTCCTTTGAGGTACTGAATCTTTTACAAAATTTATCAAAGTAGGTTTTGTGCTCAGAAAATTTCAGGGCCAAGGGCCGAGTGCTAGCGCAGTTAGATATGCCTGATTTCCTTAGGAAGTTAGCTAAAAATAGTGTTATGCTTGGATATTTATCTACAAGCCAAAACACTGACATCATCTATTGTCTGCGAGCCCTGTTTGTGAGCAACAGAAATAAAGAAGTGTGGCACTTCTCTAGGTGTCGCTTTAGAAAAGAGAGAGCTGAAATTTCCTAACCTAGGTAGCAAAATTCTCAGTACTTTCCTACTTATTATTTTAGCAACCTGCATCCTATATTTTCCTTTTTTTGTTCTTTGGTTTTTGATTTACTTTTTCCCTTTTTTCTCTTCTTTTTCCCCCTTTCATTTTCTTTTTTTTTTTTACAATACATGACAGCTGTTTTCATTCAGTCAAATGCATAGGCAAATTGTTGCATATATAAATACCCTGTAATCATTATTTCATTTTTTGGTAGACTTCTTGAGCCTTTGGGCAAGGTAGTGTGTTCTGTGTGCCAAGAAATACTTTGCCAAGTGACCTGAGTTTCACTGAGTTTTGATGAAAATGTCTCTTTGGAAGCCAGTTTTAGAATGATAATAACAACAATAACAATAATGTATAACAATAATAATAACAATGAAAACTGTCTGCAGATAGTTGACACATCTCCCTGTTTGCTTTGCCCAAATCTAGAGCCACTTTGTGACTTACCTACTCTATTCCCAAGATGGATAAAGACAGTTGCTCTTTGAGCAACAGTCCTTGTACAAATGCTTAGATTTCCATATAATTAGACTTTTTATCCAATATCTTCTATGAAATACCTGCTAGTTAACAAACAATTGAAAAAAATTTCTCTTCAAGGGCAGTTTGTGTGAAATGTAGCACTTAGTGGAATAAGCACTAATGAAATACTGTGTCAGAGATGGTTGATTTGGGTGGTTATTTTTATGCCCTGAATATTACCTTCATTTGTTTTCCCAATTTTCTTGTTTTTTCTTCTTTTTTTTCTATGTGGGTAAGCATGGTTTTTAGTGCAAAAACCTCACAGGGAAATGAGTGCTGATTTCTATTTCATGAAAAACTGGAGATTAACTTGACTAACAGCTAAGCTACTTTATTTACTTGGTAAACGCACCATGGTGTAAGAGAGCACACATTAATGAATTTGAAGAGGCAGCATAAAAAGCTGTTCTGGCAGCATCATATGTTTTGTTCTTCATGCAGACCAAATGACACTGGTCAAACACTTCCCAATCTCAGTTGATGCTAAGACTTGACTTAAGTAGTATTTATTCAGAATAAGAGCCTGTGTAGTTATGTACTAGCATAGTATGTTTTCCCATTTACAAATAATTTGCAACTGTTTTAAAGGACTGTGTTATTTTATTTTACTTTTGGGAAGCTGTCAACCAAGTAACTTTTGCTGTCTTATGTTCTACACTTGAATTGTAAAACAGGACCCACTCATTCTCTTGAACATCTTACTGCCCCTGACAGTAAAAATGTATATTTATTAGTTTTTTGACCTCTGGACACCATGAATATATTATCTAGAAAGAAATAAAGTTTTAGAAGTTCTTACTTATAGGGTTGCACTTGTAATGAAGAATTTCAAATTCAGCGTAGTTATTTAAAAAGCTATTTAATTTGTTAATAGTACATGCTTCGTTTTTCCCCATAGTGCAGTGGGGATTTATTTATTTGTTTGTTTGTTTTCATTTTGGCTAAGAGTCTTATACTTCAGATGACTACTTCAACAGAAGAAGCTTGCTAAACTGGAAAACCAAAAGAGAAGAACCTAATTTTAAAGTTATATAGTGGTCAGCTGTGAGGCACAGTTCCTGTTCCTTTAAGTTTTTTCTGTAAAGGAAGTTCAATATAACATTTCTTTAACATGTTATGAAGCTGATGGGCAGTCGACATCCTATGTATGAAGTGTATTATAAATAATGCATTCAAAAATACTAAGAGCCAATAATTGAACACTTGAAAAATAGGAAATATCAAAAGTTAAAGTTGCCTTTCAAGTTTAATTCATCTTGTTATTCCCCTCTTGTTATGCACAATCCGGAAGTGTGTACACTTTCTTGCCTTATTCAGTACCATTGGTCACCTAATGGACTGCTTTTCAGCATCTTTCTCATTTGTTTGTCACAGACCCAGCTCTCCTACTAATCAAATCTTGTTGCAAGGTAAGTTACACAGTAATGCTTGTGGACACAAGCATTTTTACTTGTCTTCCAGGTGTTTTGTCAGATTTATCCTTATACTGCAGATGGAGAGCTGATAGACAGAATAATTTTGGAAAGGCCTGCTACTTCAGTGTTGTTTGTAAGTGCCCAGGAACTTGGTTTACAGGTTCTGTGCATTATGTTGCAGTTCATGCTCTTAGCAAAGCTGCCGTTGTTGGTTGAGAGTTTTTACTTAGGAAGAGTTGGAATCCTTTTAATCCTTTCTTTCCTAATGAAACTTAGGAATCCTTTAGGTTGCACTAGGCCTCTAAGATCATTGAGTCCAACTGATAACCTGATGTTGCCAAGTCCAGACATGCAGCACCTGAGAAACTTGCAGCTGTAGATTGCCTCTGTGAAGTTTGAGTTTTGACTGGCAGCAAACAAGCTCTGTCTGGAGGCAGAGGAACCTTTTTTTCTGTCATCAGTAGAGACTGGTTTCTCTTTACACAGTCCACTGCACGCCTTGTTTTCTGTGATGAGAGGAAGAGATGCTTCTATTAACTGCTGCCTTCATTTGGTGCTGCAGGTTTGTTCCTACAGCTGCCTCGTGTGTGTGTAGTGCTGTGGGGGATAGAATACGAGAAAATAAAGATAGTGTAGAAAGAAATCTTACCCCTAAGGAGTTGCAGCTGGGCCAATTAGCAAAGATTAGGAACAGGCCTGAGTTTAACAGGCCACAGCTGTAACCAATGAGAAGAGTGCTATGAAAGTGTGGGGTGGTTGGGTGAGAAGGGAACTGGAGTCACTTGGCTGCTTTGTGAAGAAGAAAGAGTCAGTGCTTGGTGGAGATGCCCACGAGAAACACCAAGCAGATATGAAACTTTTGTGATTAGGACACAACAGTGTGGAACCCCTGCAATAAGATGACAACCTAGTGCCTCTGTAACCCTGGGGGAAGGGGAAGTGTGCACCTGGGGTAAGTGAAGGCTGTCAAAGTGAAGGAAGCCTGACAAAGGCTGCACTCAGACCAAACTACTTTGGCTGAACTTCCCAAAGTCTCAGAACTATGCCAAAAGGTTTCTGGTCACTCTTCCCAAAGTTTTCCAAAGTTGTAAGTAATAGGGCGAAATCTGCATATTGGCAACAAGCTTATCAGCTGAGAGTGCTGAAGACTATTAGCCTTCCCAAGTACAATTTTTTTTTGGAATACAGTGCAATGAGATACTCATACATTAGCATTACCTTTTGTATTTGTTTCAGTTGTGGAATGGTACCTTGGAGAAGTAATAAGAGTTTGCTTTTTGTCAAAAACAGGAGATAGCAGGATATCTCAGGATATTTATGGGAACAATTAGGGTAATGATGCAGGTTATTTCAGAATAATAGAAACTGGCTGCACTTTGAGTCCGCTGTCCAGTTCTGGGCCCCTCAGTTTAGAAAGGACATTGACATACTGGAGCAAGTCCAGAGAAAGCCGACAGAGCTGGTGAAGGGTCTGTAGAATAAGTGATATGAGAAACAGCTGAGGGGGCTGGGAGTGTTTATCCTGGAGAAGAGAAGGGTCATGGATGATCTTATCACTCTCTATAACTCCCTGAAAGGAGGTTGTAGCCTGCAGGTGTGGGTCAGCCTTCTCCCAGGCAATCAGTGACACGATGAGACAATAGTCTTAAGCTGCACTGGGGCAGGTTTAAGTTGGAAATTAGGAGGAATTTATTTGCAGGAGGGGTGATTATAGATGGACTGTCTGGAGAGGTGGTGGAGTCATTGTCCCTGGAGGTGTTTAGGG
>NW_005054511.1:134947-176610 GCF_000277835.1 Geospiza fortis
TGGATGTGGCACTCGGTGATACTGTCTGGATGATATAGTGGTATTCAGGCAAAGGTTGGACTCAGTCTGAGCTCTATCCTAGCCTGTTTGATTCTGTGATTCTTTGATGTGTGCTTTACACCTTTCAGTGTAAATTCCATGAAAATTGTATTTTCACATGCAAATTATTTCTAATGACATTGCTTTAGGTTTTCTTGGCTGCTTTCAGAGAGAGGAGGCTGTTGGTCCATGTGTTCTGATACACAAGCGCAGAAGAACCACATGAGGACAGCCTCAAAGAGGTAGTTCATGTGCAAGGGGCAGGCACTGATCTCCTCTCTCTGGTGACCAGTGACAGGACCCGAGGGAATGGCATGCAGCTGTGCCAGGCGGGGTTTATGACTGTTATTAGGAAAAGGCTCTTCCCCCTCTTGAAGAGGGTGATTGGGCACTGGAACAGGCTGCCCAGGGAAGTGATCACAGCACTGAGCCAGCCAGAGTTCAAGAAGTGTTTGGACAGGTCTCAGACACTTAGTTTGATTCTTGGGGTTGTCTTGTGACTTCATTAAGTGTATCACTGGCACCCTGATTGCCACGTTTGTGAGCAAAACTTGTTGTACATCATCATATCATCTTTCTGCCAGCTTGGGAATGCTTCTTTTGCAGTGTCCACTTGGTACTTTGGGGTTCAGAGCAGAATAACTAAATTGTCTCCATGGTAGAATATCTGACAAGTCAAGAGAAGCGCTCTCCTGGATTCGTGTCCTGTACTGAGGTGCTGACATTTCCAGCATAACATTCCTAACCATAAATACTGCTGGCCTTCAAGGTGTTATATCTGCCTGAGTTGTGTGCTGCATTAATTTAGTTTAAGTAGAAAATATGTCCATGTAGTGACTATCATATGTTAGGAGGATAAATGGTGTTAGAAATTTTGTTACAGGAACAAATATTAAAAGTGATTGTAAAATTACCCTCATAGGCTGTATAAAATGACAGACAAGCTTGCTTTTTTGGATTTTACAAGGGAAATTGAAATTGGTTTAAGATACTTACAAAGATCACAGGATATATCTGGAGAACTCTCAGATAATACTGTAGGTATTTCTGCTTCTAAAGGCAAAAAGGATACAGGTTCTCTTTATAAAAAAGTAGGAAAAAATGGACTAATTTCCTTCAACCTATCAACTGTATCTCTTATTTCAGAACAGAACTTTATTTTCTATTACAGCTATAATACAGAATAAAACAGGTGTAATCTGGGAGAAATGCAGATGGTTTGATTGAGTCTGGTGTGCTCTACCAGTAACATTTATTTGTTTTACTATGGAATACAAAAACATGCAGTTTGCCTGCTTCATGCTAAGCATCACAAGGTATTAAAATTATTATTAATAAACAATTTACATTGCCTTACAATATTTTAGGAATAAGGAAAACAAAACAATTTTAAAATTGTGAATTGTTATTAAAAATATTCTTAAGTCAAGCTGTTAAACTTTTATGTCTCTTATGGAGTTCAGAATTATTTAGACAATAGTGACGTACTGTATCTCTGTGTCATCTAGAAAGTTGTTTCAGCCTGTGTATTTAAGAACTATTTTCCTGGTTTGGCAGGAAGGAAAAAGTGTTGCTGTCTGCCTTACAGTTGAAAGTAGGAGGGTAGCAGCTAAAAGAAACAGAAGAACCAAGCTGCTTTTAAAGGAGCTGAACCAGCTGACTGTTTATTAATAATTCATGACTAATATGTTCATGTGAAGTCCTTCATTGTCTGAAGTGTCAGGCTTCCTGATGAAATGTAATAAACCTCTTGGTGAAAGGTTTCTATTTATACGCTTTCAAGCTCCAGAAGGGATGATTGTGGTAAAAAAGACCCGGCATATTTTTGAATGCCTGATTTGTTTTGTTTTTTTTCTGAAATCTGTTTTGTAACTGTTTTCCTTGATGTTCTTTTTGGCTTTTGATCTTCCAGCTAATCAACCAAATCTGTACAAATGTAGAATGACTGAGTGATAAAATTCTTTAGTGTAACATTTTTTCCTAATGGCTGAAAGTTTTTTGTTCTTTTTCTTAAAAACAAGAAAACCCCACTGTAAGAGTGTGAAATCATATTTCAGGTTTTTTGTGCAATGTCCATTGGAGTGTTATTTTTTAGTATTTTTTCCTCTTACTTTTGTCATACTTTATTTACTAGCATCTTCAACACTTTGTTTCTTTTAACATTAAAAATAATTAGGTCAAATCAGCTCTGTTACAGCTATCTATCACCATGTCATGTAAAAAAAAGATCAAGGAAGAAGATAAAGAAGGATGAGAAGGGAATTATTTTGGGCTTTCAAGTTTATTCCTTTCCTGAGTGGCTGGCTGCCTCAATTGCTGAGTTACCTCATAATTCTACCTCCTTTTCTCCTTTTCCTTCATGTGCTTCAGTCAGTCTCTGCTCCCTGTTGCTTTTGTTCTTC
The DNA here is from genome assembly GCF_000277835.1 of Geospiza fortis. Classification (NCBI taxonomy): domain Eukaryota; kingdom Metazoa; phylum Chordata; class Aves; order Passeriformes; family Thraupidae; genus Geospiza; species Geospiza fortis. Next base: position 137,389 of record NW_005054511.1, read on the forward strand.
CTGCTGTTTCTGTACATTGCAGGCATCTGTCACAATTTTCCTCTTGAGCTGTCTTTGGGGAAAGCTAGACTCCTGGGAATTCAAGCAAGATGAAAAAGAGAACACCTACAGGAGGCCTATGTTGTTTTTAATTAACAATCTTCCTGAATTAACTCCAAGGTCTAAGGACAATCCTGTTTAAAAAAAAAGGTAATATCTTTCATAAGCACCTCAAGTGTCTGAAACATTCTGGCAAGGGAAAACATGAAAACAGATCAAGGTATCAAAGCTGGAAATGGAGAGAGCATGAGATTCATATTCACTTTCACTAATGGTTGGTGACATCTCCCTTTGAAGTAATAAGCATCAATTTGCTTGTGAAATAAGCAGCGTATGTTTTTGTGGTTTAAAACTAGATCTGTTAGCCAGTCTGCTGACATAGTCATTTGTGCCATTGGTCATTGTAGCTTAAAACCAACAGCTCTTCTCCAGCCAGTGCTGTAGTATGGCAGGATGATGGTACAACATCCATTCATTTGATGCACAACAGGGAATTTAACTGTGTAGTATCAGCTGTAGTGCATGATAGATTCAAAGGTGCAGTGCAAGAAATATGATCCTAAATGGAAGGCCTTACTTTATATTTTCAACTATTAGTAGAAACTTGATTTTGGAGCAGTTTGGCAGCCAGGTGTCCATTCCAGCAGCAGTTGTAGAATAGGCTGAATCTGTTTTGTATAGGAATGTTTTTTATTAACCAAGGAAGAAAGATCTATGGGTTAGATAGGCAACTGTATTCAATTAAAGATTAAACTGTATACAGGCCAAGCTTTATCTTTTCATTAGAAGATGCTGAATGATACCTTTTTTATTTACATGATGATGAGGGTCCCTAAATGAATGTCACCCCTAACAATATGCAAACTGTTTCAGAATGATAAGCTGTGAGATATAACAAGGGTAGCTTCTAGTGGCATTTTGTGCTGCCTTTCAAAGGTGTCAGTAATGATAGTTGTACTTGATAAAAGTATACACTTGAAAGTGTGCTAACACATAGCTCACTTTAAATGTGATGTGTGTCAGGCTCTATTTGCTAGGATGTAGCTGCTAGTGTAAAGTACACTGAATTTGTTCCTAATACAGCCATCTACTGTTGTTCGGTACCCTCTGGCTGTCTTGAAAATGTGTTTTATACCAACTTGGTAACTGGTTTATTTTTCTCAAGGTTTTGCCCTAGACATTGATGCCTGAAGTTGAGACTTGGGTGTTTTTCAAGTGCACATATTCCACTTTTCTGAGAATGGTAACTTCTGGCTGAGATTTTGTAGCCTATTGTGGTCAAGAGAGTATTTAGAGAGAAATTATCCAATTGTTTTATTAGCCAGTAAGATGTGATCAGAAGAACATTGAAAGAGTGGCAGCATTGGAAATGAATGTGAAAGGATGTACTAGAGCACATGCTTGGATGAAATGGGACATGCATAAGAGGGGTAACAGCCAAGTGGTGGATGATCATCACCTGCTACTGATTAGACAGACTTAGTTATACTTGGAGATGGGGAAATTGTCATGTCTGTTGTAGAAGAGGTTACTTTTGATGACCTGCGTTAGATAATTCTATTTAAATTTTTTGTTTGGTTTACTGAAGATTAAGGAAATAATGAAATCCAGTTTGAAGGGTAATTTATCCAAAACATGATGCAAAGTTCATTTCTGTGCTTCTGAGAGCAGAAGAGTTAATTTTTCCAACAGTGTAATAATATTTTTAGTTCCCAAAATAATGTGTATATACAAATGTCTCAAGAGACTAATAATCTCCTCAAGAGAAAAGAGCAGACCCTCAGATGGAAGGTAACAGCTGGGTGGACACCATGCTGCACCCAGGGAGGTGATGAAGGGAAAACTTTCCACTTTATTGTATGTGTGTAGTGTTGAGAGTGTAAATATTTGCAGGAGATATTGGAGTGACTAGAAGGAAGGTATTCCATAGCAAGATATTTCTTCAACCTCTGCTTTAGGTCTGAGTTGAAATCAAATAATAGTGGCACAATAGGTTCCTCTTTTTATTTAGCTTTCATCAAGGATCTTTACCAATAAACTGTGTGAATCTTCATCTGCTTACAAATAACAAAGGCTTGAGATAGCTAACTGACCATAGTGGAATTCCATTCTCTGTGCACTGCTCTGTTGTTTCCTAGGCCTTTACTACTTTTCCCTTTATGAATAGAAGATAAATGAAGCTTGCGAGTTGCCAATGTAGAAATGAGAAAGTTAGAAATTGAGTGAGCCAATGAGAAATAGGGGATAGATTCTGTGAGTACACTAGAGACTAGGGCAGCCTGGATTGCTGTGCAATGTCATATACATAAATTGACAGTACTAACTGCCTTATGGCCTCTGCAATGCATTTACTCGTGTGTTAATTTGTAAGTTTTTAAAACTTCTGTTGAGAGTTTTGTTCAGCAGAAAAGCATATGTTGTAAGGAAAATTAACGCTGAATCAACCATCTTGCCTGTAAATGGTGAAATCTGTGATAATGCAGAGGTTATACATAGCTGGTAAGAACTTGCATTCATGTGCTTTTTTTCATTTCAGGCAATATGAAGGTGGCTTTAAGAATGTTCTTGGTGCTGTTAATTTTCTTTTTTCTTTGAGAAATCCAATAAGGAAAAAAAGATGTTGGTAAAAGAAAGGGAGGCAAATAAACATATTTTTAAAGCTTCTGTTCTAGTAATTTTATTTTTTATTGCTTATTGGCTTCAGTGAAGGATTGAAGGGAACAATTTTCCACTTGATTGTATGTGTGTTACTTTATGACAGTTGCAGACATACTAATTCATTATAGAATGGCTATGAAATTTTTCTAGTGATAAGAAGTGGGAGAGAGGGCAGAGAGAGGTTTTTCTTATGACAGTTAAAAATAATAAGAAATTTTCTTGTGGGAAAAGCATTTTAACAGACATTTCTTATGGCTATTTGGAGACCAACTTCTCTTTGTTTCAGTCATCTTGGAGTCAGAAGTGAACAAAGCTCTGTTTTCGAAAGGATTGCCCTCTGTAAAAATATGTTTCTTCTGACACCAGTGTGACCAACTTGGAACAAAAGATGAGAAAACAAACTTATGGCTTACCAGAAGAGAAAGGTGTAATCCTATCCAATTTTTTGGGAAATACATAATAGTTTTCTGCTGTTTTCTGGTTTTTCATGTTTAAAAAAATGAGAGTAGGCCAACACAGGTTGCCTGTATAGTGTCCTAAAGCTCAAGAGTAGCTCTTTTGTGCTTGCTTTTTGCAGTGTCAGTAAGTGGAAACTTACTCAGGAATGATGGATTCACCCAATGGCAGAAATGCAGGAATTTTGATTTGCTGTGTGCTGTCTTCTTCAGAGTATATCTGACTGGTCAGATTGGTGGAACTTACACTAATCAACTTGAACACTCCTCAGTCTCAGATTTCGGCAGTGCTGGGACATCTGCTGTGCCTTCTGTGTCTCAGGAAGTGTTAGTGTTGTTTCTTTCTTGGCACATCTGAAAGATTTCCTGGTTTTAGGCCTGTTGTTACCCTGTCACAAAATAGACAGGGGAACACCCTAACTGCCTTCAGCTCTCAGGTCTGTGCTAACTTCCAGGATATTTGGAACCTAAATATGACAGTGTCCCAGATCTCCATCCATATCGATTTTCTGAGACACCCCGTGCGTGTATGGGAGCATGTTATGTGTCACCCTCAACTGTTTAACTGTTTAAAGCTTTCATTGCTTTTTAGTTTCTAGTATAAATTACACACAGATTAAGCAAAAATCTCTACCCTCTGGTCTGTTTCCACTTCTGGAATTCTGCTTTGGCTCAGGAGGAAGATCCACAATTTTTTTGTTAGTACAATGATATTCTCCCCTTCCCCATGCCAGCTCTGTCCTCTTGGCTTACTTGGTATCCTCCAGTCCCCAAACTCGTTTTCTTAGCAAAGTAAAGTTTTTCAACAGTTCTCATTGGTTCTTCAGATATTTGGTTCAAGTTTGGATGTTTTAGTCAGTCCTGTTAGTTTGGTGGGTACATGCTAAAGAGTCTGCTCTTTAAAGAGAGCAGAGCCTTTCTTTTTTAAAGGATGGAGCAGAGCATGCCAGGTTAGTAGCAACTTCTGAAAATCTAAAAGTTGTCATAAACTCTTCCTCTGAATCACTGCGCGTGGCTATTGATTTGAAATTATCTTGTGTTGCTTTAGTGCAGACAGTCCCTTGCTGACTGCTACATGAGCCTTGAGAAGCTAAATAGCATTCTTAGAGCAAGAAACAGCTGTTCTTCTGAAAGGCTTGAAAAGTGTCAGTGGTTGAACCATTAGGAATCCATGACAGAGTTGAATGCTTTCCCTGAAACTCAGGACACCCAGCCTTTTGTCTCCACTGCAGTGCCAACCTTCCTGTTGCTGTGCTGAAGAAAAGATAGCACTGGAAATGCTGGTAGCTGATGGCCTGTGGGCCTGGAACACTCTATGTGCCTAAAGCATGAGGCACGTGGCAGACTTTTGAGATGGATGTCTCAAAAATTGCTCCTGTTGCTTCAGTCATCCTGGTATTTTGAAGAAATGAAGTATTGTGAACTTTCAGAATATGTTATCATATTCAGTTGATCAGAATAACTTATGGCATCTCTTGTCATTGTTGACAAGTGACTAAGATCTCAAAAATATTTCAGAAATATCAGCTGTTTTCCACTTATTTATATGGGAGCAAATTGGTGACCAGTTGTGGAAGTTTCATTTGCATACATTAAAGAAGAAATGTAAAGTAAAAAAGGGGCAAAATGAAAACATTAATAAAGTGTTTTTCAGTATGAGATATGATCATATTGAGGACAAATAATTTTCTGTTTTTGAAGTCATACAGATTGGAGACAGCCTCAGGTTTTAAAGCCTGAGAAAGAGAAAACAAAGATGATGCTAATGATTTTTCAAAGGCTGATACGTTTCAGCTGGATTCAGCTTGCTAGTGCTTCTGCTGTAAAAATATGTTGAGTTGAACCTTGTCTCTTTTCTATGCTTTTCTTCAGTTCAGGGAGTCTTCAAACAGAATAACTGGAGCTTTTCTTTAGACTGCAAATTGAATGTTATAACTTCTTCTGTGATATTTTTCAAAATCTTAGCCTGTCAATGAAAACAGTCTGACTTTATTCAGAAATGAAAAACTGTCATTTGCCTGAAGACCAGGGCACACAGAAGAGTGAGAGATAAAGGGAACAGAAGACCTGTCTAACACTTTTGTCACTGGGACTACTGGTGTGGTATGTTCCTGAGTGTTTATTGACAGAAGGCCAAGGTTCAGCTGGTCCACAGATTTCAGAAAAAGCTGCCAGCAGCGGTGACGTCAATGTCAATTCTGGTGACTGTATTTTACAGTGGCTGATCTGCTGGTGTTTTGACTGAGACCACTGAAGTTATTGGATAGTATAAATTGGTGTAAAGCCATTAACTTTTTTTTTTGCTTTGTTCTTATTTATGGCAGGACCAAGCTCAGACTGTTGTATAGATGTCATGCGTGTTGTGATTTTTTTTTTAATTTTACCCTCCTGCCTTTTTAGCCTTTGGTTTTTGATGATATAGAGTGAAAGAACTCAGTTGTGATTTCACCTACATGGATGTGTACTTTGGAGAAACTATTGAGCTTTTGAATGTGTAAGAAGTGGCAGATTTTCAGGCAAGCCTCCAAATCCCTCCCACATATCTGGAGATTATATAATCAAATTGTGTGTTTTTGAGGGGATGACAAGGATGGAGTACAGATTGGATCCAGACTAGTCACAGGCAGTAAGTAAAGCTAGTCAGTCAAGCCATTTTTCTTCACAACTCAGATGTGAATGAGGGACAGGCAGAGAAAGACAACTCTGTTGCCTTCTAGACAAGAGAGTTTTCTTATCTAAGTTCTCAGAGCCCAGTTGTGTCATTCAAATCATAATACAGCACTGTAAAGCAGTGAGGGAACATTTAAACATCATGCTTTGAGGATTTTTTGTTAATTTGTTTTATGTTCCATTTCTAATTTGCCTCTCTAGCTGGCAGTGATCATGATTTACAAAGTGTGGGAAATCTCTCTTTTAAAATGTGTGTCAGAATGCAGACCTTACGTTGAACATTTTTCTGTATCTAATTTTTAGTAACACGAACTTGTGGTATTTTGAAAAACATTGACAGAAATTATTGGGATGTTTAAAAAACAGTAGCAGTTTTGATCTGCGTTTAGTGGAGTGTTAAAAGTTTATCTGTGTCTCACTAAGCAGTGCTGTTCTTTAGGTGTGTCAGGCAGCCTGGTGCAGGCACCTGGTGAAGTCAGGATCCAGTCCCTCCATACAGCCAAAGCTTTGTTGAAACTTCACTTTGTTCTATAGATGCATTATAAGCTGTACATTGAATAACATGTGAAATAAATATCAGTAAAAGTGTTCACCAAGAACTTCTAGATACTAACTGGAGTTAGCCTGTGGTTTGGCACCTCCCCTGCCCATTGCTGGGTGAGCTTTCACATGATAGTAACCCAGATGGAAACTGAAATCTTGTGTTCTTTCATGGAAGTGCCTACAAAATGCTGTGCATTTAATCCATTTTCAAGAAGAAAAAAGAAGGCAACTCAAAACACAAAACTTAAAGCCTCCCTTCCTTTCCACAGAAAAGTAATTTTTTTCTGCAGAACTTAGAAAATCTTGTCATTGTTTTACAAATGTTTAATTTATGGCTTTAGGGTAGATCTGTACCAGTAGGAAAAAGAAGGTTCATGAATTCCTCTTTGGCTTGTCCACATCGTTAGGCAATTTGCAGTGGATGAACATGTATTTAGTGAGAAGTGGTATGTAAGCATTGTTCCAACCAGAAAAACTGCAGCATGGCAGTGCACTGACCTCAAGAGTTAACTGGGGCAGTAACATAGCCTGTAGCAGATCAATAATTGAGCCCTTACTGAACATTTGGTTTGGACTTGTTTCACTTCTGACTACTGTTTTGATTCCTGCAGCTGATGTACAAGACATGCAGTACTTCCCTTTTCTGCTGCTTTCCAGAACTACCAGAAGGACTAATGCTTCTGAGGAGGAAGAGCACAAAGGTGCTCTCTGAGGGTGGAAGTCCATATGCTGCCGTAAATCTGATGCTGGCTGGACAAGCAGTCCAATTCAGTGGAGACAAGTTAATTAATGTTCAACTGCAAGGCAGTGATGGCTTTGTTTCTTACTTAAAAAGTACACGCTTGCCTAGTAAATTCCCAGCTTTGGGTTTAGGTAATTTAGCTGTTCTGGTAGCTCTCAACAATCAAGGAACTATTTGGTTTAGTTTAAGATGTTCATTTTACTGGTTTATCAGATTGCCACGTACCAGAAATTTTATGTGACTGGTGCCTGAAGTTCTGCCTGGCCTTCTTGCCTGTCTCCTCCATAAGCCAGTGGCAGAATAATAAAACAGGGACGTAGCAATATTTGCCTTAAGGCTCCACCCTGGGAATTCCCTGAGCTGTTACTATGCACTTTCCAAATATTAGTGAATTTATCTTCTAGGAACCTCTCTAATCCCTTTTGAACCCATTGGTGCTGTAAGAACTTCAGTGATGTGTGGAAAGTTGTTATTCAGCATTAGTGTTGCTAAGGAGCCTCCTCCTTTTGTGTGGTTTGAGTATGCCCATATCTGATTGCATTTTTTCCCAATTCCTACAGCACGTTTCCCGAGAAGTAATATTCAAAGCTCATAAAATTGAAAAGGAATTTTGAACATTTTTTCCTGTCTGCCCCAATTTTTGCATTTATCTACATCTACCACTTTGTCAACCAGTAACTAAGATATTTTTCACAGTTGATGCTATTGGTGATGTTATATCCTGTCATCTGCAGAGTTTGCCATCTTATTAAAATCACTTCATGGTTTTGAATGTATTAAAAAATGACAGAGAACAGTTGTTGAAAAGTGACCATTTCATCCTGTGCTTCCTTTCCCATCATCTTTGTAATTTGTGCCTGGCCTTTCTGAGCACTCAGTGTTTGCTTGGTTTTAGAAGCAAGTGGCCTTGTTAAAACCTTTTGGTAGTCTTTAACTGTGCCAGAGGAGGTTTAGGTTGGACATTAGAAGGAATTTTTTTGCAGAAAGGATGATGAGACATTGTAATGGGCTCCCCAGGGATAGGTGGAGTATTTAAGGAAAGAATGGACATGGCACTCAGTGCTGTGGTCTGGACATGGTGGTGGTCAGTCGTGACTTGGACTTGATGACCTCAGAGGTCTTTTCCAACCTAATTTGTTCTGTGATTCTGTGTATCTGCCAAATCTTCCTTATGCTAGTGTTTTTTTATCTTGTTAAGGATAGGACTTAAAGTCTGAGAGATGTAACCTTCCATTACAAAAGCCTGTTCAATTTTCCCACTCTGTATCTGGATCCTTTCAGTATCAGCACAAAATTGTTAAAAACAGGTTCTTCAGTTGGGTAAGACCTCCAGGTAAATATCACATGTTAATTTTTCAAGTGACTCCTGAATGTATGAAATTGTATTTTTTTTTCACTTTTAAAGGGCAGTCAGAGTTGAATTTGGTACCTGCTTCTGTACATACAACACATGCCAGTAAAACCTCTTCTATGATGTGGACTGACATGTTTTAATAAAATATCTCGAATAATATTTGAGATGAGGAACTGCTGTGCTGAGTAAAATGGCTCACTGTATTTAATTTTCTTATTGGCAGATTAGACGTAGATGTTTGAATTGGAAAAATTTCATGTCTGCTTAGCAATTGCTTAAGCATTTAATCTGTGGTGTGACTAGATGCATTTCTGGCAGCTGTACCAATCACTAATGATGTTGTTATTCTTCCCTGTCAGTAGATTCCCTCAGTAGATTGTCTTGGAGGAGACTTGATGAAATCAGTCTGATTAGCATGCTGCATTAGGTATTCTCTTTTCTGATTTAATACGTTGTCTGATTCTCTTTTCTCATAGCAACTCTTCAAGCAGTGTTCTAGGCTCATGTAGTTTGAGCTGTTCTGTGGTAGCAATTCACTGTTGCTGCTTTTGGTGTGTCTAATGGGCTGAGCACAGGTCTGAATTTGGCAATGAACATTTGAGCACATTGAGCTACTTAAAGCAAAATAAAGATGACTCAGAATTGAACTTGGTGAATTAAATTAGCATTTCCCTGGTAGACAGTAATAGGAAGTGTTTGTTCAAAAATGGTACATTGGATGTGGCCTGACATTTGGATGTATCTTTCCAGTAGCCTTGGTACCTGGAACAGTTCCTGTAATCTGGAAGTAAGATACTGCCTAGTAAGTAAGCAACAACACATAGTGTCGAGGTGAATAGTTAGAAGCATGGCTGGGTTAGTGTAGTGTGTTATTTTATATATTTTTAAAATTAATTTCTTGGTAAGTTTGTCAATAAATATATCAGGAAAGATAAGGGAGGTCTGACTATGTCTGTCTCTGCACCTGAGGGAGAACAGAGATCAAATAGTTTGATGATATTACTTGATATTTTAGTAGAGCCTCTCCTGAATCTGGAAGGCTTCTTGGGGCAACAGGTTTTTCTAAAAAATAGGATCCAAATGTTCAAGCCAACTTAATGTTTACTCATGGTTTTGAGGAAAGGCTTAAAAGATGAATGAAGAAAAACTGATTCTGAAACTTTCAAGATTAAGCAGAATCAAAGAAATTTATTCTGTCTTTCCCAGATTTCTTATATGTCCATATGTTGTTTTTCAACAGGATTCCTGTCCTGCCTCATCCTCTACTGAGAATGGACTGTAAGTAATACATCAGTCAGTGTAGAGGAGAGCTTGTCTGTAGGAATCCAGTGGGATTTGTTGGTGAAATAAAGATTGTATATGGAGGACATCAAGAGAGAGTGGGATGTGAGGCCAAAGAGTCCAACTTTGTTCATAATGCATAGTGAGCAGTTAGCAGCCTGTCCTGGTTGATTCAGTCAAATCAGAAATCTCTGGGTTTATAACCAAGAGAAGAGTAATTTATGTCAACCGTAGCTGACTGCATCTTGGTTTAGACTGAGCTTGTCACCCCTGGTTCCATGTATAGAAAATGGGGTCAGTATGTCCAGAGTATCATGTGTCTGTTCTATCCCAAACATTTGTTGTAGGATTTTGTGAAATAGCTGCTAAACAAATGCACGTTTAGAAGTGCATGCTTTGTTTATTGAGGGGCAACTGGATGACTAGCTCTGAGTTCAAATCTAAAAAATAACTATGAAGTTTGGACAAGATAGTCCTGTGATGCCCTATGTGCTCTTCTTTTTCTGGCTGCCTAGATTGATGCTTGGAGTCAGTTCTACAGAGCTATGGGCTAAGTGCAGAATGGCACTGGGATTTTAATGGGGCATTGATTTTATTCCTTTACCTCAGTTCTTCATCTGTAATGGAAGTAGCAGTACCCTCTTCAACTTTTTTTGCCCATGCTGCACATAATTTAACCTTGCTGTGGGACTTTTCCTTGGAGTTCTGTTTCACAGTGCCTCTCCCCCATTTTACCAATTTTTTTCTGGGTTTGATCTGAAAGGTTTTATCTGCCTGGATTTAGAATGGTTGCATTACTTGATCAGGTCAGCCTCAAGACCTGAGTACTACATGTGATGGTACCTGACTTGGGGAGAAAAAAAAAAAACAAATAGGAAATTGCTTTTATCCTTTTCTCAGTGGTCCAGGGTTTTTATCAAGAGCTGGAGAGCTGTAAGATATTGAATCTGAAACTAGTTGCTGCCCTGGGACTGGGTGTTACTAGTCCTGGACATTGAGCCAGTGTAATCTCAGAAGTAATTTCATGTTTGGGACAAGGACAGAACATTTCTGTAGGATTTTGACTTAAAAGTAAATCCAAGACTTTTCTGTCATTGTTCAGAGCTATTCAGATTAATATGTTAAATCATGATGAAAATAGATGGCATAATTTGAGATTGCTATACATTTCCCGCAAATAACCAAATATCAATATATGCTTTTATCTCACTGGAAATGGTGGCTCCTATAGTGACAATTCATAACATATTCAATTGTTTTAAGGTGCTTCCTCAAGTTCAGTTCTTAATGGCTCTGAGCTGACTCTTTGAGAGCAGATGTTTATTAAAGAAATGAAAGGCTTAAAATAAATGTCAATTAAAGATCTGTATCTCTTTTCTTCATTTATCAGTTTCCTTCTTGTTCTTTTTTGTGTGCCTGGTGTACAGGATGCATGAGTGTGGAAGTTGCAGGGTTCAGGTTTTGGAGGCTGTAGTGTCTGGAGTCTGGGTAATAATGGCATGGCTGCATCTGAAGTGGATGCAGGTTCAGGAATGAGGGTGGTACCTGTTCTGCCATCAGCCTTCAATGGGACTGAGCCTTCTGGGCATACACAGGGCAGCACGACAGCTGAGTAATGCACATGTGCATGGGCTTTAACTGGCTATGTTTATGGGCCTTTGCATACATTGACAGATGTAGAGATTCACTGATAAGAGAGGTTTGTAACATCAGCTGACTTTCAGTTTTAGGTAGTTAATTTGTATGTATGATTTTGACACTCTATCTTGGTAGCTTGGTGATTTGGTTGCCATGTGAATACAAATTGCAGGGGAAAAATTGAAAGCCTGTTATTGTAGTTTGCCAAATATCCTCCTCAGAAAAGGTTACAAGTTATATTTTTGCGTATTAAAAAAGCAGGTCCTGTCCTTGAAGTCAGAAACGTACCTTTGCAAGTGTAGTATAATAGACTTGCACTAAATTTTCTGAGAAACTGGGGTCGATATTTTTCTCTCTGTATTTCACGGATTACTTACTTACTTTAACTTTGGGTCACACAGCTCAGTAGGGAAGCAAAAGAAAAGAGAGCCTGGAAAGATGCTGTTTTCACTGGCACTTTTAAAAATCTTTCCTGTAAGGGAATGAGGAAGGGTAAACTCATCCTACCCTGCTGGGCTGGTGTGAGAGCTCCTCAGAGCTTCAATCACTATTATAAGATGCCTCTTTCCAGATGTAGAGTTGAGCTGCAGCTCAGACTCCTGTGCCCTGGTTTGCAGGATATAATGCATCTTTTAAGTCATCCATTTTCTTACTGATTTGTATGGCAGTAATGTCTGTTTTGAGGAATGGTGAAATGCATGGACCTTGGTGCAAAGCTGCAGGTAATGCTTCAGTCTAAGATTCAGACTCACAATGTCAGCTGTGAAATGATGATGGTTATGCTGCTAGCTTTGTATTGATGTGTGCCTTCAAGTAAACTTGCTTCACTTTGCTGCAGGTTAACCCAACACTTCTGCTGACTGCTATTGTGTGCTTGGCTTAGTGACAAGAATCCTCTACCAGCTGCTAACCTCTGGGTTAAATTTGTGGCCAGAGCAGCTGGGTTTGCAGCCAGCCTCTCTTGGGGCATGGATGGCTTGATGTCTCTTGGTGGGAGAGCATGGTAATACTGTTTGAAACAAGTGAATGAATTTGGTGTGGCATCAGCTGGTGTAATTTGTTTAGGTCTGTAATGATACTGTGTCAAGTAAAGTAGGTATCATAATGAGTGGTAACTGAATCATAATGTAATTTTTTTCTGATACATTTATGTGGAAAAAAAACCTTGGTCTTTTTTTAATTATTAATTTTTATATAGTCTTTCACAGTGCTTTATGTTCCCTTCTGTTAGGAAGGGAACATAACAGGGCAGAATAAATTAATTTTCAAGTGGTGTATAAGTTAACTATAAAAGTGTGTTAGGGAGAAAACATTTATGGTGCTCAGTGTAACAGGGACATAAAAGAAATGCATAAATTTCAGTTTGGGGTTAATAGGACAGTGGCTTAGTTCCTTTTGTTGCTACATTTGCCTAAGTGGAGCACAAATGATGTTGACAAAGCAGGCAGTAGTTAAGGTGTTGATAAATCCTGCTGGAAACAGGTGATGGAGCAGTTCAGGTGGTGACGTTCTGCTGCTTTATGTAGAAATGCATTTGGAGTAGTGAGACACCAGCCTGTATTCCTGAAGGTGGGCTCAGTGATAGGATCACCTCCAGTGTGCTCTAGTTGGCATTTAATCAAGGAAGGTTAGTAAGAGAGAAGGTGGAACTGGGAACTTGAGTCCTGTGTTCTCAAGTGCCCACAAGTGTGGTCTAGTAACAAAATGGAAAGGTTATCAGTGAGAAAATGAGCAGTGATGGGCAATGTGCAGCAAAGCAAGATGCTGTTAAAATGGGCACTGGAGTTTCTCTCCCCAGCCTACATTACTTGAAGGCAGAGATATCATATATGATTACTGGGGGGGGGGGAAGGTTTTGTGGAGGTGTTCTTATCTATATTACTTGTAATATTTAGTGTAGACCATGCTTCTGAAAAAATGAGAGCAAGCCTTACCCCATGTTTGTATTCTAACAGCAGAACTGAAATGCCACTCACATTCCTTGCCTTTTGGTGAGAAGTGTTTAGAGCAGTTTAGCTTGGCTTCAGCTGTGTGTCCGTGGCAATGTGCTCACCCAGATGAACTGAGGCAGGTGGCTGTGTGCGGTTCTGAGACCTTTGAGGGAGGCTGCTGCACCTGCTGGGTCTGGCTCAGGCCACTCCTGTCTGCTGGGCTGAAACCTGCTCTGTGCTCAGTGCCAAGGAGTCAGAAGCAATGGGAGCTCTTGTGTCTGATGGACTTGCAGGACTCCACTTGCTGTCCCAGTGTAAGCTTTTCATTCCAGAAGTCATGTTACAAAATCACAGAATGATGAGAGTGGTGTTTCAGAGTGAATTTTTGTCCATGAAAACCTGTAATGTCCTAGGGAATGTTCTTCCTCAGCTCTGGAGTCATTTTGTGTGTTTTTAGGCATGCCTGCTTGATATCCCTGCACATCCTGCATATAAACAAGTCTTGGGCCCAACTGTGATTCTTGGGCTAGGTTCTGTTGAACTCTTCTTTAAAAAAAAAAAAAACCAAACCCAAAATTTAATTATTTTTACAAGACTGGTGGGAGGCTTTCTGTGAGGACAGTTTTCAGCTAAAGGGTTATCAGTGCCCTTTATCCTGTAGCATGCCTTGGGCCTGCTGTCAGGAAGGAAGGTGGACATGCTCACACACGTGCTTGTCACCATTCTTACTAATTTTAACAGGAAACTGAAAATCTTTAAGGTGCCATATTTGATAAGTTGTTTCACTTTGCTGGCCTTAGATTTTCAGTCAGAAAAGCAAAGGGAAAGTGATATTCTTGTATGTCAAGATATTTTGATCTAAAGAAGTGGCTTTTGGAATAGACATTGTACTACATTCCCGTATTCTATTTTATTTTTTGTACACTTCAGATGTTTTAGGGTAATGTAAAATGAATCATGCTTCATGACACTGAGGTGCTGGAGTGTGTCCAAAGGACAGTGAAACTTCTGAAAGGACTAGAATATAAGTGTTGGGAGAAAGGGCCTGAGGGAGTTGGAGGTGTTGGTCCTGGGGGAAAGGAGGCTTAGGGGGAAGACCCTTATTGCTCCCTGCAACTGCCTGAAAGGAGCCTGTAGCCAGGTGGGAATTGGCCTCTTCTCCAAGGCAACCAGTGACAGGACAAGAAGAAATGGCCTCAAGTTGCATCTGTGGAGGTTTAAGTTGGGTATTAAGAAACAATTCTTTACTTAGAGGGTTGTCAGGCATCGGCACATGCTGCCCGGGGAAGTGGTGGTGTCGCTGTAGAATCACAGAATGTTGAGAGTTGGAAAGGACCCTAAAGATGATCCAAAACCAACCTTCTGCTATGAGCAGGGACATATTCCGCTAGAGCAGTTTGCTCAAGTCCTGACCTGGCCTGACCTTCAACACTGCCAGGGTTGGGGCATGCCCATCCTCCCTGGCAAGTCACAGTTAGGTGCTCCTTTGAGCTATAGACTTGAAGAAAAGGTCAACCTGTTAGCCTGACTCCAGCCTGCTTTATGTCCTCAGTTATCTTCATGTGTAGGTCCTAGAAGGAAATTACCCTCACTGAGATAGGTCTTGAATTTCTGCTGTGTGCATACCTTGAAACATGTTCCAAAGACTTGGAACAGTCCAAGGGGAAAAACTTGAAATTTTTCAACTTTATTTTCCTTTTCAGTCCTTGATTCTCTAGAGCTGCTTAAATATTTGTGTTCCGTTATTCATATATCTTACTTTTTAAAATAATTGAATAAATTTCAGTGTTCTTTAAGTAAGTCTGTTTTGACTGTCAGTTCTTCTTTGGTCCAATAAGAAGAAAAAAAGTACCGAGTAATGCACTTAAATTTCTCTTTTGCTTTTTCATCAGATTTCTACAGCTACCCAGTCTAAATTTATCTCGACCACATTTACTGCTAGGGTATTAGTACAGGCTGAAAGACTTAAAAAATTATCTGTAAAAGCATACTTAGAAATCTTACAAAGCAGGAACATATATTCTTCCAGCTGGTATTTTTGTTCACATTAGTATTAGTCTCAGAATACGTTTTACTTAGATTTTCTTTATGATTTTAACTTCAACAAGAAATAGTATTTAATGTCTCCATCTTAAGACATTGCCATTCAAGATGTGTTTTTATTCTCTTGGGTCTTTGCTATGGAACTTGGGTTGCCTGAAGGTCATGCAGCTGTATTTGAAGCCCTGTCTTTGTAGGCTTCGTTGAACTGTGTAGCCTGTTAGTGACAATACTGTCCCTGGAGGGATCTTAAAGACTGTGCTTGTGGCACTTGGGGACATGGCTGGGCCATCCAAGTGGTGGACTTGGCAGTGCTGGGTTGATAATCTTTCAAGTTTTTTCCAACATAAGTAATTCTGAATCAGTGATTTCGTGTTGTACTCAAAAGCCAGAGGAACAGTATTTGAGTATGATGGAAATACATGTGTGCACAGTCATATGTGTTGTGTTAAGCACTTTTTACAGTGGAAAATTGTATAATAAGGGGAATGCTCCTGATTTAATAATAGCACAGAATTGTTGCTCTCTTCAGTCCATGCTGAATTCTGCATGTAATGGGGAGAAATAGTCTTTTCCTCTCTCTTTTCCTTTGGGGAAGGCAATGGAGAAGTGTTTGCAGTAGTAATTTTTTTTTCTTGTCTTCTTCTGTCCTACATATCAATAAAACTTTTAAAACTAATTTTGGTTACAGTTAAAACAAAAACTAATAAGTGCAGTACTGAAATGTCTGAAAAACTTCCATGAGATGAGCTTGAGAGGGAAAAGATGTCTTTATTGCTATTGTTCATGTTCTAAATGTAAAGAGACATTAAACAAGAGACTTATGTATCATGTAATGTCAGATCATTTCATTTGCTCTAGAAATGTGTCTAGTTAGTTGGGAGAGACTGCTGTGTAAGGGAAAGCTTATCCTGATAAGTCATACACAACTAAAAATCCTGGTTACAAACCTTGTATTTCACCCTGTGGAAAGTTATATCTGTGATTTGCTTCTAGAAGAGAAAATAAATATAGCTGTGCCCAAAAGAACTGCTCTGGGCTGTCACTTGGCTGACTGGTTAGGCATAACTGTACAGAAATGAGCATTATTTGCCACAGAGGGTTTCTTTTATTGATGAACTCTCTCTGCCTCCCTCGAAAAGAGAGGAGATCAGAGCAGAGCCTGGAACAGAGTCACCATGTAATTGGAACTTGCTGAGAAATGTCATGCCCCTCGTTTGCTTGGAATGGTTGACAGAGAATGCCATAGCTCCAGGGTAGCAAAGATCACATCCAAGTTTTTCCAGCAGTCTAGCCAAACCTGAAGGAGTTTATGCTTCCAGCCAATTGGCTCTTGAAAGCCTTCCAAATTCCAACTTTCTTTTCTTTTAATAATCCGTGTTAAAGTGTGCTGGAACATGATCACAAACATTTGTTCTTGCAAGAGTACTGCATGCAGCTGAGAGGCATCTTCATTTGTGGTAGGTTAGTTGCTGCTTAGATTAAAATTGAAGTATTGTAAAAAGTTACTGCTGGATCTTGTGCTCTCATACTGCTGAATCTTTATGCTGTGGCTGTGTGGTGTTTGAATGACATGAGCCAAAACTTCTAGTAATGGATCTCACATCTTGGAAATTTCAGTGTTAAAGCAGGTGCAGTTACTGTTAGTAGCCAGTGAAATCAGCCTGTACAATTTAGTCTTGTTTTGGCTTGAAAGTTTTGAAAACCTCTGAACAGAAAGCACCCCAGTGCTTTATTTATCTATCCCAGTCAATTATTTTAGTGACAGTGTTTGGTGCATCCCACATTTTGGAGACATTGATGTACAGAAATCTCAAATGCAGACTTTACTGCTAGGTTTAGTCATAGGGCTTTCCAAATGTAAAGTTGTATCATACCTCTTTTGCATAAATTATGGTGCTTTAAAATAAAATCTAAGAATATGGATAATAATGGTGAGAGAGAGCCTTTTTCAATCTTGTTTCTTTGCTCTCTATTTCAGGCCTTGTTTTTAGCTTCATTTGACTTGAGACAGATGAGGGAGATCGTCTTAGCTGAGGTGTCCTTTTAACTCTTACCAACTCCTCAGGGAATGCTAATAACATAATAGTGTTTAAGGGAGTATTTTCATTATTGTACTCAGGGATAATTGCTGTTGATGGAGGACAGCAGCCCACCAGAGTAAGAAAGTAGCAGAAAGGCATGAGGTGTAATGAGACTTTTTAAATTTATTTCAGCATTTTTTTCTAGGTTCAGTGTTGGGGAAGCTTAGCTCCCTGTCTGTGCCGGGGGAATACAGTTTCTGTTCCCAGAGATGGCATCAGCTCATTCCTGTGGGCTGGTACAGTGAGAGCAGGAGCACCAACCTCCCTCTTTCTGCCAGCTGGACAAATTACCCCTCAGGTGCTGGTGGTGCAGAGGTAGGGCATGGCTGGGGAGTCAGAGCTGTGCTGGTTCCCACCCACATCAGGGCACATGGAAAGCTCTGCCTTGGACATCCCTGTGAACATTGTCCCCTTAGCTCAGGTCACCTGTGCTTCCCTTTCCCTTTGCCTCTGTGTGGTGATTGTCTCTGTTCTGTTCTGACACACTTCCTTCCTGGAGGAGTGTAGGGCTTAGATATTACTCATGGCTTGCTTTCTTGTAATTGCTCAATAAGAACCTTTGTGGTGTTTTTGTTGTTTTCCACCCACTACAAGCAGTCACTCTAGTGTCAGGCTGTGGGTGGAGAAAAGATGGCAAAGAAGTAAAGTAATCTGTGTAGTGTCTGGTCAGCTCAATTTCCTCTGCAGCATGCCCTGGACAGGTCTGTTCTTACCTTAAGTGCCTTTAAATAATTTTAAAAAATGAAGCATATGATAAGCCATTAATATGGGACACTATCTCTTTCCTAAATGGTAATGGTGGCTGTGCAGTGGCAGTGATAGCCTCTGGTCCCAGGGGCAAAGGGAAGGAAGGAGAGGATTTCAGGTTATTTCAGAATTGAGTAAGACTAAAACCAGTGGTTTACTTAGCTTAGACTTGAATCTGTTATCAAATCAGCATCAGAGCTGTGGTGGTGCAAACTTACCTGACTTTCATTGTTCAAAAGGAAGGAAATAACATCTTATTTTTCTAACAGAATAAACACATTTTCAGACCTGCTCCCGGTGCTGCAGCCCACGTTAGAAAAGCACTGTTAGAAAAGCAGTGACTGTGTTGGTTTTTCCTGTTTGTGTCATGCAGAAGCTTTGATGTGTGTTGCTCAGAAGTTAGTTGCTACAGCACCCATCCTTCATTCTCTTGTCATGCCCTCTCCTATCACAGTAAGACTCATGAGGTGAAGAAGCAGTTGGGTTTTTTGTTCAAGTTTTGCCACAAAAGATTTAGTCTCATCCTTTACTGTTTTTTTTTATTTTGTATGATATATTCTAACCACAAGTTTGAAAATGTACCTCTTTCTGAAGAATTGCAGCAGAGCTTGGTGCAGTTTTAGCAAGTTTACAGATGTGCCACTGGGATTTGCTGAGCGTTTGTGCTTAATAATTTAAATATTGCTATTTCTGAAGATTTTATAGACCTTAGGCTTTAGGCCCCTGGGATCATCTGATCTGACCTGCATGTGAATCATAAGCAAGTAACTTGCATAAGTTATTGCTAAATTGAGCCCAATACTCATGCTGGACTAAAGCCCAAAGATGTTTGGCTGAAGCAATTTTCTCATAAAGGAAAACATCAAGATAAATTGAGCCCATGTTCCTTGGGTGTGGAGCTTCACTGCCTAATTGTCCTCCGTTTTTATCATCCAGAGTCATAAAGATCCTTTTTTCTGCTTTCATTTTCCACTATTTTTGTTATATTGTGTGCTAGATTGGAGAGAGCTTTCAGTAGTTATCAAGTTTTATGTGAAAAGCAGACACTTCATAGTTTTCCTTTTTCTTCAGCTACAGTATCAAGTCTCTCAATTGAAGGCATTTTCAGCAGTCTGTCACTCTTGTAGCTCACCTCTACACTCATCTAACTTTTATTCTTGCTCTTTGCTCTTTACAAAGTGCAAGCTGAGGCAGTGTTCAGTGGTTGTTTTTTGGGTTTTTTTTTTTGTCTCAGTAATGCATTTTAAGATCTTGTTTTGAGATTTAAAATCTTGCTTGGGCTTTAGCCCAAATCTGAAGCTAAACTGTTTTACAGTTCTCTTCTTTTTATGGCCATATTTGAATGCAGCTGCTGTAGCTTTAAGTTTCTCACAGTGTACAGGGTGAATCTTGTTGGGGTCTTCTGGTGGTTGTCTTTAACTTCAGCACAGTTATGTACCAAATTAAGTTATATGTACAATCTATTCTTTTTTTTCTCAGCGTGATTTTATTTTGGTGTGATGCATCAAAGTGGCCATTATAAAAACTGTTAATATGGCTGCTGCTAAGCAAATAAGAGAATGCAATCTTAAGGATATTTGCCTGCATTTGTAACTGTTTTTGTCCAAATCCTCCAAAATTGTGTGAATTCTGTTAGACACGTGATCTCTTATTTGAAGTGTGCGTGAGTCTGACTTTGCTTTGGCTAACCAAAAATTAGGTTTCATTTAAATATGCAACTATCAGCCAATCTATAGATATAGATATGTGCATGTGTACATGTATTTAAAGACAAACATTTGGTTGCTAATCTTTAGAAGACAAAAGCCCTGAAATTTTCATGGGGTACCAGACTGTTGAGGTGTTTACAGGATGTGGATTGTATTTTGCATAATTTAACAGTCCTTTAGTAATGAAAAAAAGAAAACCCACAACAAAATAGGAAAAGATACATTATAATCCTGTTCAACAGAAAAGAAAGCTACAGTGAAGGATTTGGGCTATCTATGAGACCACGGCTTTTTCTATTTTGCAATGCTGGATAACTGTTGGAAGAAGTACCCACTGTTATTCTTTCATTTGAATGCTGTGATGAGTTGCAGAGCAGACTGATAATAATGAAGAACATTTTTGTGCAGGTTTTGAGACTTGAAATTCTGGCTCTCATTTTCCTCTCTTCTGAATAATAGACTATTGCTTGTCTGAGTTTAAATCTCTTTTTTATCTTTGACTGTTTCATAACAAAATGGGTAAACCTGTCCTATTATGACTGGTTTTCGTGGTACTTTTCAAATACTGAAGAAAGAACTAGTAATAACTAAATAACTAAAGAAAGAACTAGTAATAACACGAAAGCAGTATGAATAATCTATTTTCTTTAGGATGGAGTTAACCTTTTTATGGATAATGCCCTTTGTGATGAGTTACTAGCTTTAGATATTTGTGTGTTCATTTGATCTTTCTTCTGTAATGTGTTTTGTAGTGAGAAATCTGTCAGGATTTGTTGTCATATTCAAAAAGACATTTGTTTTAAAGTTGTACAATGAATTAAGTCATCTAAGAACCACCAGAGACTCAAATCTTACGTATTGTGAATCCATTCTAATACTCCAGGGTGCCAGCAGTCGTGCTCTGGAGTGATGTGGTGCCACAAGTGGGATGCTTGGATTTGCCTAACCCTTTTTCCTGGAGGAAGTGGGATTGGCCCAGTTACAGATGCACACCAAGCAGTGCTTTCTTCTGCCTGCAAGACCTGTGCTGTTCATCAGAGGGGTGTGGGGAGCCAGCCCCTCTCAGCAGCATCAGTCCCCTTCTGGCCATATTGTGCTGGTAAATCAGGCTTTGCCTTTGCCCATACCCATGTTCTCCGCTGAGTTTTGTGCAGGCAGTTTGAGAAGGACAGATGGATGTGTTTGGTCGTTGCTGTTGCTGGGGAGGATGTGAGAGAAGGCATGTGGAGAGAGGAGGATGTGTGCTGCTCTGTAGGGTTCAGTGGTGGGAAAGAGCCACAGTTGCTCCCTGGCTGTGGACCATTGGCTCTGCCAAGATAATTAAAAATCCCTGGACTGTTCTCGGCAGCTGCTGAGATGGGGTTTTGCTGGCCTTCTTTCAGCTCCTGTCAGAAGAATAACAGTTTATCTAAGAGACAGTGCTTTTTGGTAGTTCATGCTTTTTCCAGACAGACTTTTAAGTCTTCTGTTGGTTTACTGCTTCTGCAAAATAGCACCTTGTAACACAGGCATCTTTGGGAGATGCAACTTTGACTGTAAGATGTGGTAATTGGTCTTCCTTTCTTTTCAGCCCTGCAAACATACTGTGAGCCTGTACCAGGTTGTTATTTTTGCTCAAGCAGATGATTTTCTAGGCTTGAAGGAAAGAAGTGCTTTTTCTGTGTTTTGCAAGCTGGATTCAGTTTTGTGTTCCTGATCCTATTTTATTGACTGAATTTGCACTTCTGTGCTTTGAAATGGTTGCAGAAAAAAATATCTGTAGTGTTTTAAAAAAGAAAGAGCTCTTTTTTTTTTTTCTTTTTTCTGGTGATGTATTGTGCTGATAAAAGATGAAGAGGTTCACAAAAGATAATATTGCATTTTTGATATTTTGCATTTTTAAGTGCTGATTACTCGTGATGTAAGGAAAAGCATCTTGAATTCAGCTAAACAGAAAAACCATCCTGAAACGGAAAACAGTCTATACCAGCGTTGTCTATGGCAATGGGTTATTATTTTTTTCTTCTATATGTCTAAATAAGATGCATAGAGTAACATGAAAACATTCTAGTTCATAGTTTTTTGAAGTCAGAACTCCTAACATAAGATGATGTTCTTAGGATCTTCTTCAAACTTGTTTGTGATTTCTGGGACAGGCAAAATAGCTTTCCCTTGAAATCCCTAGATTCTCTTTCTTTTGTGGCATGGATGATAATGATAATAGTAATGAGAAGACCATTTGCAACTGAGAAGTTGCACTTCTGCATTTCTCAGGTCTTCCTTGTAGAAAGAAGATCAAGTGTTTTCCAGAAGTTGTGCTCAGGTTTCCAGCAACATGTCAGGCTGCTCATCTCATGGGCTACAGAATGTGGGGAGGTGAAAAGGAAACCAAGAGAGCATAAAATGGAAAAATACAAATAGAAGGTACATTTGTAAAGAGGTGTGTGGTGAGGAGAAAAATGCAGGGAAGTGGAAGACCTAGTAAATTATTAAATAGAAGGGCAAGGAGACCAGGGAAATGGAAAGCTGTAGACAGAAGAACTTGACCCTGGGGCAAAATGGTTTTGTTTTCTTTTCCTAAGACCTGGGGCTTAATATCCAGTTTTACTGGGCTTTCACAAGGAATATGAAAGGGGAATGAGAGAATTGTAGAAATGCAGGGATAATCACAGGAGATAAAAATATCAGTGCTCCTGTGTAGTCTCACATAAATGCCTGCTTAAAATGCAAGAGAATGTGCATTTGGAGATAGAGACAATGTAAGAGAGCTGAGGTTGAGAAAGCCACCATGGGAGAGCAAGGAAATGCTAAAAAATTATGTACTATTTTAGTAGCATGTTTTCTAGGGGATACTGGCCTGTAAGCTTTAGCAAATGGGTAGTACAGTGGAATTTGGGGACAAATAAATTCAATGGATTTTAAAGTTGATAAGGAAAATCATTCATACAAATTTGTATAATATATGATAGATTTGAATTTGTAACTGATAAATATCTTTTAGGACTGGTTTGGTTTTTTGGGGGGGTTTTTGAGTTCTTTCTTGTAGTTGTGAGGGTTTTTTGTTTCTTTTTTTAAAATAGTTACAGCAAAAAGTGTTAATCTGTGGAAGTGCTATGTTTTTCTAATCTTGACCACATAAAACACTCTGGCCTCGGTTTTACTTGTTAACATTCAGTATCAATAACTACTTTTTTTTTAAATCACGTCTAATCTTGGAAACCTGTCGATATGTAGAGGGTTGTGCATTGGTTTGTAATTCTTAATTCTTCAATAATTGCGTATAACAAGCTGTGTTCCTGTGCCAAGCCGTGGCTCTGGGGCATGGTGGGAAGAAAGGGATGGTAAATGGGAAATTCCTGACTTCTTGTGTACCAGCTTCTCAAGCTGCTTTATCTGTTTTAATGCAAAAGCAGCCCTTAGAACTGAAGTCTAATCCCAAAGCTGTGTTGATGCAAGTGATTTGTGTGCCAAAAAGAACCACTTGTGCAAAGAAGGATAAAAAAGTGGGCCTCAAGATGGATTCTGTTTTACAGTAGCTGCTTCAGTATGTAAACTTGGTCTTACTAAAAAGAATGAGAGAATCTGTATCTGCCATTGAATAATCATAAATGATTTCTGTGCTGTTCTTTTTTTCCAGATTTGAACATGGAATTCAACCCATCAGATCATCCACGGGCCAGTACGATATTTCTCAGTAAATCACAAACAGATGGTAGGTTACTGAATTTATTACAGTAGTTATCTCTAAACTGTCTCTTAGAATGCATGTGATAGTCCTTTCATATGTAATGGCCCCCTCTCCCCCAAAAAGAGGCATTTAGAGGCATCATGTTAGAGTTTTAAGTAGTCACACCTTTAGCTAATTGTCTTGTCAGATCAGTAGTACAAATATGGATGGAGCTCAATATAATGATATTTTTAAAATATTTTCTCTAAAACAAAAATTTTTTGTGTAACTGGTTTTTAATTTTTTTTAAACTCTGAACATTAGGCTTCTGAAAAATGTGTGGGAAATATTTTTTTAGAAAATGCCAGTTTATATTGGCTAAGAAGACATTCCAGGGTTTTTCTGATATAGATTATACTGTAAATAAGTTCAGTACTAGATTTTCTTAACAAAATAACTCCCATCCTACCCAATCATTCTGTCTTCTTCTCCTCTTGTTATGGATTTTATATAATCATGTTTGTCTGGAGTTTAGTTGGTTTTTTTAATACATGACAAAATGATCTCTAAAATTAATATTGGTTAAACAAGCCTCCTGACAGAGTTAGTAGAATAGAAGCCATTTACTGTGGCTCTTTTGTTCCCTGTTGGACATGTATGATATGTTGGTTTAGAAATAAATGAATAATGGATACAAAACACATTATTTTCTAGCAGGACTTTCAAAGCAGTTCCTGCATTTTAATTCTGACTGTTCAGCATGAATTTTTTGTCGTCCTTTCTGCTGCCTATAAATGCTGCTTTTCATTTACATAGTAAATTGCAGTGTCAAACACATCACTTGAAAAATAATGTAGTTTTCACTTACTGTATATTTTTTGCTAGTTTTTGAGCATGACTAGAACAAAGAGGATATACATTTAGACCCTAATTGAAGAGTTGATTATGTGAGTACCTCCTTTGACCTTGAGACTCTCCTTCTGAATTCAGCTCTGGTTCTTTCAATGCCTCATTATTTGGATTTGGATGCCATTTACCATATTAATCTGGTTTGGTAGTCTGGCAAATGAATATGGCAATATTTCCATAGTTGTATTATGAGGATTGATGTCTGTTTTATAGTGAATTTGCTGTGTTTTGAAACTGTCTAATCCCGTATGGATGATACTTGTTTTTTGTTACAGCTTGTTGAAAGAAAGGACAAAATAAACCCAAGTTCAACAACTAAAATTTTGACCAGATGATTATTCTTACTTGTAATAGGAGCAGTTAATTTATGGCAATATGGAGTTAATTTTAAGCATTTTATAAAAATCTTTATATCCATTTTAGAGTTGGTCTATGAAGCTTTGTTCTAGTTTAAGTAATGTCAAGAACATATTTTTGAGTAAGAGCAATGATTTTAATGAAACGTTATAGAACTGTTATCAATGGGAGTGTGAGATCTGTTCAGCTGTCCTTGATACATTGGAAAAAATACAATGGCTGTTTTGTTTGTATAAAAATAAAAGGATTCTGCAAACATTTATCTGTTGATGTGTTGCCAAGAACCATTGTGTTCTGGTGGGACAGCTCCCCGTACTAAGGATTTTGCTTGGCTGTGCTTTGGGCCCCTTGTTCAACCCAGTGAGCTGTAGGAGTTACCACACTGTTCAAGGGTGCTGCCTAACCAAATGCAATAAAGTGCTTGTTAAGAAGAAAATAGAAGGATTTTTCAGGGCATGTAGGGTCGTAATCTGACAGGTTGTTGTGGAATCTAGGGCACCCCCAAGACCCCCAAGAGGAGAGCTGAGCTAGCTATGTTGAAAGCGCCTAACTTGGGCAAATAACTGCTCCATTACTTGAGTGGTATTGGGCTAGTAAACCTTCCTGTTGACTGTAAGCTAAAATATTTCTATAGATAAGACCTGTGGACATTTAAAATGCACATTTTACAAATACAGAGAATCAAGTGGCATCAGGATTCAGGGTTTCATCCAGGATCTGGCTCTGGCTGTGAGTGTACATCTCATGGTTTCACAATGGGAAATGGCCAAGTCCATCACTAGGTGCTAGAGTGACTTGCCAGTGTTACCTTAGTTGCATGTTTGGCTTTCTAGTAGCCCCGTGCTCTTTGAGCTTCACTGATAGTCTTATAGCATTCTCCTGGCAAAGCTGTGCTTGACCTGCTCGTGATCAACTTGTGAGCAAAGAGCAACAAGTAGAATGAGACAGGATGTGGCATCTGGGTTTATTAAGTGGTTTCTAATTGTCTTTGTTCTGTGAAGCCTGGATGCCATGCTAAGCGTGTAAGTTGTCCTGCCCCTCTTAGTCAGCAGTCTGAATGAATCCTTAATTACCTGAGCATTCCATGAATCTGTAGGAAAGTTAGTGACAATAGGTATTAATTTGATTCCTAGCTAGATGATGTTTCCATCACTTTTGGGGGTTTTCTAGGTACTGAATCATATGTGGAATTCTTCCTGTTTAGGGAGCTGGTACAGAATATTGTCTGTTATGTTTTTTAGTTCTGTGAGTGCTTTATGCAAGTTCTGCCTTATCTGCTGAGCTTGGCCGGTGAGCTGTGGGTGACTGGAAACCCATTATTTAGTGGGTTTTATTATTTAGCACTATTTAGTGTGTGGGTGTGATTAACCCAGGGTTTCCAAACAGCACTTCAACAATGGAACTGCCTTTTCTTCATGCAAGAAGGCAATGTTTGCTCCTCCAGGGTGCTGGCAATGGTGTTTCCTGTCAGTGGGTTCCTGCTGCACCCTTCAAACTTAGATTGGGCTTTACACAGTCAATGTACTGGCTAAATTTTGCAGTATCAGGGCAGCAATGGGCTTCAGACAAGAAGATTTTCAAACTGTATTTATGTAGGCAGATATAAGTAGAGTAAGCTGCTTTTAGTCTTTAATGTTAGCAAGGACCAGTCTTCTCAATTTAAACAAAAATAGATGAATTACCAATAATGAATTCCAACTTCCAAAACACAAGATGTTCCTATAATTGTAATCCTCAAGAATTTTGTTTTCAATCCTGATATGATTAACATTTAAAAAAGCCTATAGAAATGGCAGAGAGATTTTTTTTTTTAGTACAGCACAATGAAAAATACATCTATACGTACATGTACACATAGATGCCTCTGTGTATAGTTCCTCATTCCCTTTTAATTTCAGGATACTTTCCTCTCGTTGCAAAAGCTCAACAATAACAGTTGAAAGCTTCTGCAGCAACAGGAGTGGGTCATCAACTGCAGAATGAGGAAAACTGATACAATCTGGCACCATTTCAGGATCCACTTGAAGAGTATAACTGAAGTCATATTGTTTAAAAAGAAGTTGAATTGTTTAAACTGACTCCAAATCTGTTTGGCTTCATGTCATCCAAACCCCATGCCTGAAACCCAAAATCCTGGAGTTGCAGTTAGGATTTTATGCTGCAAAATGCTGGTTAATTCTAACATGATGGTCTGGCCTGCTGCAGACCACACTGATTTGTGTGAGCAGCTAAGCATTTTTAACTGACTGAAGGCAAGTGATGGAGTTACCTCTTTACAGTCATTTTGCCTTGGGCAATAATTGGCTTCCCCTTGTTTAAAATGGAGATTGTGATTATAAAAGAGTGGTTGTGAGAGAATGGGTTTCTAGTCTGCCTGACTCCCCGCTGGCATGTGTTCTGGAGAGAGCTGAGCCTTACGCTATGCAGAGTGAGCCAGAAGCACAGAAAGACGCAGCTGCCTTCCTGTAATGCCTCACCTGAGAGGCCAGGCTAACTGAATTTCTGTTTTATGGAAAGGCATAGTGCTTGCAAAGATGTGCACAAGAAGTGCTTGAGCCGGCAAAAGGGAGGGGTGTGTATAAATATGTTAACATATTCTTCTGGAGACTGGAAATAGCAAATGGGATTGAGCTGAGAGTAATATTCTTGCTTTGGATAGTAGAGGATCGTATCTTTATGGGGAATTGAATAAGGGATGCAAATACAGAAGAAAAAATCTAAGGGTAATAAAGGTCATTAAAATGGAATTTGGAGTATATGTGCCAGCTGTCTTTGTAGATTTCAAGAACTTCAAATGAAGTATAATTATTTGTGATTAAAACTGTTAAATACTTAACTGTTTTCAAAATTTCACTGTTAACAGGTGTTAACTTTGAGTTAAGCACTATATTAGGTTTGCACACAGCTTAGCAGAATTGTTTACTGCCTGTACATTGCAATATATGATACTTTAGCTGTTCTTAGAAGTATCTACCATCATTTTATGTTCCCCTGTAGATGTCTTCTGTGTTTTGCTGGTGATAAATGCAGTGTGTGGAACTTAAATGTAGTGCAGTGTTTTAGCAGGATTTCAAGCAGTTTAACAATTTAGTAGATCATCAGAATTTTTCTGCTGTTCCTGTTTAATTCTATTTCTTGTACAATGTCCGTAATTGTGGATTTGAGCATATTCTAAGTGACATGGCTAACATCTGTCATGTGTGATTCTCCTTTCTGCTCCCTGGGAGGAAAATTATGTAAGGATTTTTCAAAGTTTTTTCTTATTTTTTTATTTTCATTTTATGTCTGCATTAAACACAATTATTTCACAGTATTCACACATACAGCCTTGTTTATGTGAGATTGCTTGCTTATAATAAATCACAGATAATGGCTTCTCATCCAACAGGGAATGGACAGGCTATCCCACCATTGTGAACACTCTTATTTTGCTAAGTGCATTGGTTTGCATAGCTTTCAAATCATGATGCACCAAAGTGCATTTAATCACCTACAGCATGAAACCATTATTATTTTAATCCTGCAGCTTGATTTATGTGGTAGTTGCCTCCAGAGTTGTATCCTAAATGCTGTGGTATTTTCACTGGAACAGAGCTCCGCAGGCTCTCTATGGGGTGAGTTAATTGGGGAAGTGCTATAAAAAAATGAAATAGAGTATGTATAATCAGTTGTAATAAGCATTTTCCTGACAATTAAGACTTTATACATCTATCTCCCTTTTTGTTGCTATTTACTTTGACTGTTTTGGCTAATCGTGGCTTTGAGTTGCAACCATTGCTTGTGGTGACTGGTTCATGCTCACCTAGGAAATAGATTTTCATTGTTACATCCAACATGAGTAATAGTTTCAGGCTTGTGCCTGATCATTATAGAGGGCAGTGGTGTAATCCATATGGTTTCAAGGCTTCTCTGTGGGAGTTAGTGCACAGTAAGCTGTGATGAGAAATTGCTAACTCCGTGGTGTAGCTGTTTAGGTGCTTTCATACCTGCAAAGCAGTGTAGGCCACTTTGCAGCAAGGTACCTTGGATGAAGGCACTCGTGGCTCAGGAGTGCCCACACAGAGAACTGGGGAAGAATGGCCACGCCACTGCGCCACTGCTACCTTGGACTGCAGCTTACTGCATATTAGCTTGCCCATGTGGACCAGCACCTGGTGAAGTATCCCAATGGATGAGAATTTTAACCCATCACCACACTAGTGAGCATAAATGCCTTTATGCATACAGATGTGTTTCTTCTGTGTTTGCTATGTAAATATACTTGGTTAGTGCAAAAGCAATTATAATGTTGCACATAGATAGCCTCCTGTTCTTTTTATTATAAATGGTGTATAAGAAGCCTAATCGGGAAGAATAGTCATGTAATATTTCTATCATATTTTGTGTTTTTGCAGTGAGAGAAAAACGCAAGAGTCTCTATATAAACCACGTAAGTGAAAATGCCTTGCTATGCAGCTTTCTCCTTGTTGTCTATATTATAAATGAGAGTTATCACACATGATTTCCACATTGCTGAGAGGGTGCTGATGCTTCACATGTTTGTTCTGCATCAGGATCCTGAAGTATGGGCCTTGACTGTTGAGTTAGTGGAACAAATCTGTTGGTTTGAAGACAGTATTATGCTCACAACCAGTGTACATAGGTAACTGGTATCTGGCAAAAAGAGCTGCACACATTGGTATGATTTTTAAAATTACTACAGAAGCTCTTGAAACTTTAGATTACATTTGTATGCAAGTTTGCATTGGCAGGGAACTACAGCATTGGATATTTACATAGTTGTTCTGAAATGTTGATGTAAGGTAGATGTGAATTGACGTGCTACATGCTGAGTACGAAGACAGGGGGTTGATATGCTTGTGTACCCTGGTCATTTTTCAATTCAGTTCTCTTCTGTTTGAATCAAATCCTCAGTGAAGCTGAGATACCCTGTAGCCTGCTTTGGGTGCAGGACCAGGTTCTTCACCTCAGTTAGCATTGTTTGTACTGCTGAAGCACCTGGAACCGGTGTGGTTCCAAGTGTGTGAAGCCTTGTGCTGAAATATGTGGAGTCATGGCTCAGTAAAATTGAGAAGGGAAAGAACTAATTTTCTACCAAATGCTCTTTGCCTTTAAGGTGAATGGGGAGAAGCTCGCAAGTTTTTCTCTATTTCATTTTTGTGACACTGCAGCTGCTGAAACAAACAGATGTGGTTTATACCTGCTTCATCTCTTTGTGCTGAAGTGGACACTGGTCTAGCTCCAGATAAACTGGGCTGGGGCACAAATGCAGGTGGATTCAGCTGAATGCTAAAGTGGGGCTCCTAATTGTGATTCACTCCAGGGCTCACACCTGCTGAAAGGGAGGGAGCCAGGAGGGCAGGGATGAACTGCTGTGTAGGGTGGGAGGGCTTCACTTGTTGATAGAACTGGTTGGTGCTGAGTATTTCTGAAACTACTGCATGGCTTTCAAAGCAACCTGAGATTTTCAGTTTCTCAAGAGTTAAGATTCTGAGAAGTTGTGGGATACTGTGAGGCTTACAAAACCCTTAATGTTGCCCTCACTAGGTTAGATGTTCTTGGTCCTCATCTTCTATTCCCCTATGAAACATTCCCATTGTTTATAGTGCCTGTGAGGGTAGTTTGCAGAGCAGTTGTCTTGTTATAAAATTACGTGGAAAGCCAGTGTATTGGGGTCCTGTAAACTTTATAACGGGTACTCAGTACCAATCATTTAATATGTAAAAATTGTGAGTTCTGATTCCTCCGGCAGATGAACAAAGATGGCTGTTGCAGATGCTGCTGGAAGCACCCTAGTGCAACCTCTGGTATAAAATGTTTTTAGGTTAGGCTGGACATACTGCAGAAAAGGGAAGGCTGATCAAATCACTGAGGAGTTGTGTTGTTGGGAGCTCAGTGTAGCAGCATGTGCAGTTGATGTGCTAAGCGCTGTACCTCTTTTTAATTTGTTTTGTTTGTTTCCCCCCCAAGTACCATTCAAAATATTGGCTGAGGTTGCAGTAGTGTAAACTTCCCTCAGTGGATTACTGCTACCTTAAGTCTTTGTACTTATAAAGTACTTCTGAATTACAAAGCTAAAAATAAACTTTATGAGGCTCAAGTCCTTACCATGTCTCTGTCTTTACAGGTCAGTTAAGCTTTTTAGGCAATACTCATAGATAAAAGCTGTATTTTCAGACATATCCTGTAATATTTTAGGTTGTTCCTTCAGCACACCTGTGAATATTCATTCAGCACCTCCTAAATCTTCAGTGTGCTAAACCTCATGTACAAACTGGGTGATCATTTTTGAAGGGGTAGCTGTGACTTGTAACTGGAAACTGTCTTTAGATTTTCAGACTGTGGGGAACCATCACCGTTTATCTAGACCACCTTATTGGAAGAAATTGAAGGAATTAGTTAGATTTAACAGTTGTATGTGACAAATGATGGGTTTTATTTACATGGTACAGTGGTTTATGATATACTCTATAGATTGATCCGTTCTTTTCCACTGTTTCTCAGTGTGTGCTAACAGGAGCTATTGCTACTCATCTGTTTCCCTGTTGATGTGAAGTGCTGGGTCCCCACATCTTCTCTGGAGGAAACGTTCCAGAGGACATAATTTCTGTACTGTTATTATTTTGTATTTTTTAAAAAGAACTCCTCACCATAATGCAGCACTTTTTTCTTTCGTGGTTTTTCAATGATGTGATCTTTTTTGTTGTTGTTTTTCATGCTTATTCTGCTTTTGTGATAAATAACCAAGATGAGCAACAAAATATTTTTATCTTTTTGTGCAATATCTGCATAACTGGTTATTTTGCAGGCAGAGTTGAATTTCTCCCAAGTGATATGGGGGGCTGGTTAGAAAAAGAAGTGTCAAGCAAAGCTGGGTGTTTTTCTTTTTTTAACTGCTTGCCAAATTCTGTGTAGTAACAGATGAGAATAGTAATTTATACAAATGTAGTTTTGAAATATATTACTTATGAAAAAAAATTAGTATTGACTCTCCGTCATTTAAAAATGCACTTTCTTAGCATGATCACACCACTTTTCCTTTCTTGCTTGCTTTTGTTTGTAGAATATTTTATTTGCCTGAATAGTTTCCTGTGATCCCCAAACACAAATGGTGGGCTCCTGCTTTGATTTGTTACACTTTGTCAAGAGCTGACAGTTGCCATGTTTCAGATTCACCTTGTCGGTAGGTGTGATGGAAGAAGCCAGCCAGCTGCTCTTTTTTTTTGGGGTGGAGAAAGAATGAAAGCAGGGAGTGACAGAGTGCTATGGAGGAGCTGCCATCTCTGTCTTCCCACAGAGCCAAGGAGACACATGACAGGCTGGGAATGATGCTGGAAGTTCCCAACCTCCCATGCACCTGACCTGTTTGCTTCCTTCCAGCCTGTTTTAATTCCTAAGCAGTTGCAGCAGACTCTGCTTCTCTTTCCATTGCACTCGCAGTCACTGTTTTTGTTATTTTATGGGTTTTTTATGCTGCCTTGGTGTGCACATGTCTTTTAATCTGCTTAGTCAAGCTGCTGAGAGGGATAAAGATGCAGACTGAGATAGGGGTGTTTCCTTTCTCAGAGAAGAGAGATTGCATCAGTGTCTCTGCCTGTACAAGGAAAGCAAACAGGAAAACAGACGTGTTTTGTGTTTTTAGAGGAGGTGGTGGAGAAAGAGTGAATCTTTTATTGTTGTTGCAGTAGGTAGTTCTTTTTACTGTATTTTTTGTAGAGGAAAGGAGCGAGTGGACAAAAAAGGTTGTTTTCTCTTTCAAGTTTTTCTAGAAATGTTTTCATTCAGACAAGGAGAAAATGCTCTGTTAGCCCAAGTAATTACTTCTCTTCTAGGTGAGATACACTCATAAAATGAATCTATGTTCATGAGCAGTAATACCCCTTAAAAATAAGGGATATTTTTCATATATATTTCTGTGTTTTTGAAGGAAGATAAAGGGTAGGAAAAGGGAAGGAAAATAAAAGGAAATAATGTCTCACCTTTGCATATTTTTTATTCTGCAGACACTTTGCCAGCCTTGTAGCAACATCCTTTCATCCTTGTCTTTTTTAGGGATCTGAACATGGCTTCCACTGTCTGCTACCTGGCAACTGGATGTTAAATTCCAGCAAACTAATACTATTTTTATAATTCCAAGTAGAAAAGTTAACATCTATGTAGAAAAGTTTTTTTTTCATCATCCTGGGGAAAAGTTATGGGCAACACTCATGTCACAACCTTTGTCTTTCTAAGTGACCCTGTGGTGATTCACATCAGGGGAAGCTTCTCTGCAGTACTGGGGACTTGCAGAGAACAGTTGGGCCTTTTGCTGTACATGTTGAGGCAAGAACAATTTCTGTGAGCCTTTCTGCATGCTTCCTACCTAGCTCCCAAATGTTCTTGTCAGATTAAATAAAGAGGCTGTTCTGCTTCCCTGTTGTACAACTACTGGACATGTGACTGATAATCAAACACTCTCAACTAGTGATTAATGAGTAAATAAGATTCATGCTGAAATGGGAGCATAGTCTGGAAAGTAGTTTAATCTGTGAAAGCAAAACACAACATAAAACATGAAATGTTTTCAAGTGGACTGCCTGAGGCTGGCTGTTGTAAAGGCTTATAATTGCTGTCCAAATTCTTAAAGATATTTTAATTGACATTCCTTACTTGAAGAGAAGAACAAAATAAAGTGAAAGATAGATTAGAGGCTTCTCAGGTGCTCTTGAAGTTCTCCTGGAGATTGCTTAACATGGCCTTTGTTCCTCTCCATTGCACAATCGCACAAAAAGCAGGTCTAGAGGGGGCCTTTATAGGCCACCTGGTCCATTTAGCAGATTCCCTACCCTGATGCCATTCCTAAGATGCAGCTTAGTATTCTTTCAAGGCATCTAGTAAATTAAAATTAACTGGTTTTCTTTAATGGCTTACCTAAATTTACTGTTTGAAATGTGTTTTTCTAAAGTCTTCTAGTTAGCGTCTTTTCCTTTCTTCTAGGGTGAAGAATTTTACCTCTCCTGTCAGCCTCAAGGCACTAGGTTATATGAAGTGATAAACTTTTTAATGGGGAGAAACAAAAGCTAACTTTGGAGTTAGAATGAGAACATGCAGGACAACTCTTTTACAAGGGGCTATGTAATACTTGCTTTGCTGGGAATGTAATAAAGTCCCTCTGGTGAAATTGCACAACAGTAGCAATTACACGCTTTGTAAATATAAGCCTTTGAGCTGATTTTAACAGTCAAAGAAATATTTAATCTTTCATGTTTGTAAAGCAGGGTCTTTATCAGTGGTTAGATAGGGCCTTCATGTGCTGCAGATGAGTTTACTGGTGGTGGCTGAGCCCCTCAGGAGCTCAGTTGTCTGACATCATTTTCTATAGTTGACACGAGTAAGGACAAGCTTTGAGAGCCAAAAACTTGCAAGTACAGATCTAGTCTAAGCTAGGCTAGTTTTGGGCATTATCAAACATGGCTAAAACATCAGCTGAGGACAAAGTTGAATCATGAGGAACAAGGGGTATTACTTAAGAGTAGTTGGACTGGATTTTTTTTTTAAATTGTAGTTGTTGGCAGAGGAAGATGTACATACAATGGTGCAGTTTCCTATTACTTTTGTTCTGGTGAATCCCCCAAAGGTAGACAATTTTGCTGTATTGGCATTATGCAAGATGAAAATTAGTGCAGAGCTTTGCAGAGCCACGCAGAGAATTGTGTTGCATGGTTTGCTTGATTCGGGAAGCAATTTGTAGACCTGTAAAATCATGTTTCTTCTGTCAAAAATGTTGTCAAAATGAAATCATGTCCTGAAACAGCAGAGGATCATCAAGATAGGAACCTCCCTTTTCCAAGTCAGAAGCAGTCCTGGTATTTTTGCTTACTGCTGTAATTTGGCTTTATGTGCACTTTTATGTGCCAGTTTTGCCTTTTAGCAGCTTGGCCAGCCTCTACTGCCTGGAAGCTAATGGGCATGTCTGCACAGGGTGCAAGCAAGCCTCAGTTTTTCCAGGGGGGAAAGTATTTTTTAATAGGACCTTTTAAAATCATGCACTAACTAACACCTGGTTTGCAGGAAGCAGAGAAGCTGCTGTCATTATGTAGTACAGAAGCTCCAAATTATTTTTTGATGGACAAGTGCAGAAGAACACTGGAAAAGGCTGAAGCTGCTTTGCCAAACTGGAAGCTGCCTGGCTGAGGGCCAGCGCTGGTACAAAAGCTGTATAGCTTCATTAGGGCAGTGTTGTGCCCCAGCAAGTGAATCCTGCTGAGCATCAGGGCAGAGAGCCACCCTAGTGCTGCTGAGGAGGCCAGAGCTGACCCTTCAGGTCAATTCTGAGTGTGGGTTTTGGGCAATGTGCACCATCCATTAGATGTTTGTACACAAAACCCCTCTGAGGTGCCTACTTCAACAAAAGAAATAGTAACGTTTCTTCTTTGCCCACAGATTTAGATTTAATTTTTAAGTGATGCTTCCTGAGGGATATTAACTCTTTTGTACATTCTCACAGTGAAAGAGTTAGGAATTCATTGTGATCCCTTTCAAAGCAGGTACATAGAAGCAATTCTGCAGCGTTTGTATGATTTTGATGGCAAACCAAGCCATCAGATTTCTGATAAAATGTTTTTATGTAAACTTCAAGTAAAAACCTGTAGTTCAAACATCTTAAAACACACAGGACTTGGAAAATTGGAAAGTGTCAGGATGAAGCTGGAAGAAAATAAAGCAGTGATATTTGCTTAGTACTTGCTGTGCAAGGGGAAAAACTGCTAGTCTCAAGAGCTAGGAACACCTGCATTATTGGAAACTGAATCCTGATCTGTTAGGGCTTTTTCTGTAACACATTCAAAGACTTATCAAGTTATAAAGCAGAGTTTTCTGTTCTGTATCTTTTCCCGTTAAGAAAGAAATTTCACAAATACTTATTTCATATTCATTGTGAATAATGAAAGTCAGCATTTCTTAGTGGACATCTTTGGTTCAAATGAGAAAAATAGCAACTGTTTCTGGAGTAGACCTACAAATCCTCTCCACCAAATGTTAGAAGATTGGTCCGGAATTCATCTCAAGAGCCTGTTCAGTCTAGTTTCATGTCCAGAAACAGAAGCCTGGGTCTAAGCTATTCCTGGCCTATGTTTGTTTTCTCTCTTCTTTACATCTTTCAGTGATGGAGATTCTATCACTGCTCAAGTAATTTAAGGTATCCCTGCTATTAGAAAAAGGTGGTGGCTTAAGAGGTGATGGAAAAAACACTTCTCACACTTTCATGTACAGTCTTAATTTTCCATAGTTTAATATAAGCCTGCTCTTTCTTATCCCATCATCAAGGGTCATGGAGAACAACGTCCTCTTCTTTGTAACTTCCTTCAACATGACTTTAAGGCCATTATCTTTGCTTTGTTCCTGGAGAAAACCTTTCCAGTCTGCTAGCTGTCCCTTGTAAATCAGGTTTTTCAAATCTCTGACTGATGTTGTTTCTCTGTCCTCCAGACTCTCTGAAATAAACTTATTATTCTTGAAATACAGTGTCAAAAACTGGACATAAAATTCCAGGAGCAGAGTGGATGGGTTCTCTACTCTGTTGTATACATGGTAACTCTATAAATTCTATTGATATATTGCATTTTTTAAAGAAAAATGTCCTCTGCAGGTTAATGTCAGCTCCAAATTTGATAAAAAATACTTTGATGCTGTGATCCAAGTTTTTGGTCAGTATTTTATGAGGAGTTGACTAGTACCTGTGTGGCATGTCCCTTACTTCAGCCTTCCAATTTGAAAGTGATCTCTGGCTGACCAGAATATAATTTTCCAAGTAGTTTTTACCTGCCATGTTTTCCTTGATTTGCCCTTTGGGAATTTTATGTGAGATGAAGTTGGTAGGCCTGCTGAAGTTGAGAGGCATAACATCTAGGGAATGTCTTGGCTACAGAAATAGTACAGTAGCTACTGAAAACACATGTCAAGTGAGTCCCACTTCGTATCAGTGAGGTGCTTTGCATTAGTAAATATTTGTAATAGCTGAGGTTGTCAAGGCTTCACATGTGTCCTATGCTCATTTTTGCATGTGAAGGTTTACAAAAGGAGGTGTACCAGTCTGTCCTTTTCCCTGTGCCAGCTTTGTGGTGGGATAGAACCATAGAAGGGTCTCATTAGATGATTTGGCTTATTTCTCCAAAAGCTCTATAGTCATTCTCAGCTCTTTTGTTGTTTTTTTCCTTAATTAGGGCCTCTCAGACTTGTCTAAATGGGAGCATTTTTGTTGTCAGCTATGATGGATTTGAAATACAAAGGTGTTAAGCTTCTGTACAATTTTTGGTCATGGACCTATCCCATTGAAATGGCCACAGAAGGGAGTTTGTCTGTAGGACAGTGCTGAATGCTGAGCTGATGCTCAGGAACCTCTTTTGTCCTGTGCAAGGATGGAGAAGGTTCCTGTGCAGCATATTATGGGGGCTCAGAAAAGTCTGACTGAACTGTGGGACTTAGGATATCTCCCAGCTTAGTCAAGATGAAATATGAAACTGAGGGTGTTTTCCAGCACTTGAAAAAGGCAGAAAATCTCTTACCTGCTGCATCATATGGCTGCAGTTGGACATCAGAGTAGAAGCTGGGAATGTTGATCCCCTGACAGGTCAGTTATTCAAAGGACACAGGTGTGTGTATATTTACCCAAGGGTGTATAATTTATAATTGGTTTTATAATTGGCACCATTCTTCTGACTAGGAGAGGGGCTTCTTCCTGCCCAGTTATTGTGAACAGAAAGTGAGGCATGAGACACCGCATATTTTCCTGAGGTGTGAAAAGTTCCAGGCCTAACAAAGTGTGATATGGGCTGAAAATCCAAGAAGAATTCTGTGATGTGGTAGTTTCAGAAATAAGGTGCATTGCTCTAATTATTGATGTGTGTCAAATGTTAGAGTGCTGTTTACATAGGAAAATTTAAATCTGATAGTGGTGTTGCTATAGAGTTATTTTCTGTTTTTTAATTGTGTTTGCCTTGAATGAATCTGGTATATTTGTCTTAAATTTTATCTAAGCCTTTAAAGCATGTTTACTGTTATTATGCAGAAAGAAAACTTTCCATGTGTTTTTTTTTAATAAAAATGCTATGTGTGTACATCTCCCCTTTTTTCCCCCAGCCACTAGAGTCTCATTTTTGTTGTTTTTAAGTAGCTTTGCCTTTATCATGCCTGTGCAAGGTACTCAACAGACTAATGCAGATATTTAAACTCAACTGTGGTAGAACAAGAGCTATGAATCACCAGTCCCCTAGCAATTCTCTCTGTGTGCATCAATGCTAGATAATAAATTTTATTATATTAATATTCATAGTACTTCTAGTTTTTCTCTTTCTTGCCTAACATACAATAGCTTGGAAGGTAGATAGATTGTCAGCTTTCAAAGTATTACAAAGTACCTTTCCAAAGTCCTGAAGGATTTTTGAAAAGGGGTGTTTTTCATTTTCTTGGTAAACTTTTTCATTTCCAAGAAAAGCAGTTCATCCAATAATTTTATTGGTCAAGTGAAGGATCTTGATAGAATTTGTTGATAAGCTTTCAGATAATTTGAACATAATGTTTCTACAATTGTGGCAGCTTCAGAAAGTATTGGGATTTTTTTCAATTAACAGGAGACTGTGTGGTTTTTCACTCACAGCTGTGAAATATGACTTAGATGTGTGTAGGTTTTACCAGGAGTCTGTCTATGTAGTGAATGCTGTTAAGAAGTCAGCTGCCTATGGAAAGTGGAGCATTGGTGAGCTGATGGATCCTGGCACTTGGAATAATAACTGTTTTGGAAAGTGGGCAGGGGAAGATGTAGTGAGGTAGGAGTCACAGGACTGTATCCTGGATACTCAGTTGCTCTGAGCTGGTAAATACCTCTGAATTCTGCTGATGGGATTGACATTGGTCCCTCCACTGAAACACTGGAAACTACATTAATTGTAAGATGAATTAAAATTTCCATGTTGATATGCCAGCTGAATTTTAAACCTATTTTGTTGTGAGTTAAATGTGTAATTTGACTGATCTTCACTTTCCTGACATGGGTTCTTGGTCAAGTTATTTGCCAGTGTAGATGGAATAAGCAAAGATAGAATCAAAGAGGATTAAGAAATGTGAGAGCTATTAGCTGATGTGATTGAAACTGTTCTCTTTAGCCTGGTGGCTACTCTAAACAGCTGATGGAGAAGCTCCCTCAGCAAAAAACGTTTAGAAATAGAGTTCTCAAATGCCAAGTTTTTGGCTGAATTTTACGGTGTTTTTCTATGGTAGTGCAGGAAAAGGATTAAAATATATTGAAAACCTTTTCTGTTAACATACGGAGTTTTTTTATTTGCTTATACTCTTCTGTTCTTTGATCAGCTTTCTTCCTTTCTGATAACAATCTATTATTGATAAATTATTTTTAATGAATTCTCCTTATTAATTTTGTAGTTCT
>NW_005054511.1:176655-188115 GCF_000277835.1 Geospiza fortis
TTTTTTTTTTCTGCAAGCATGGTTTTATATCTGTTGCTAAACTAGTCTTCATTGCTAACACAATTTCTTTTTCACTCTTCCATTTCTTCTTTTGCAATGAGGACAGAAATATAGGTCTTATTCATCTTTGCTTTCCAAGTGTATGTATGTATTTGAGTAAGCCTGCAGAAAAATTTTTGCATGGTTTTGGGGAAGGAGGGACACAGGGGATTTGGGACTTGCAGGCATTAGCAAGTCTCAGGCAGGGATTTTTGTGACTTTTGCACTATTAATTGTTTCTCAACTTTCTGAACTGCTTCCAAACGTGATCACATTACTGTGTGCATCATTGTGAGAGACAGAAATTTGTCTTTTTAAAATTCTTACATTTTCTCAAAAAAAGCTTTGATATTACGTAATTGCCATTGTTCTTTTGCATGTGTTTCATAGCATCCTCCTGGGCAGTTGAGAAGGAAGTACAGTTCCTGCTCCACTATTTTCCTGGATGACAGCACGGTCAGTCAACCAAACCTCAAGTATACCATCAAATGGTGGGTTTTACAATTTGTTTATTTTTGCCAGCACTTACATTTTATGCGTGTGTTTATGTATACCTATTTCTGAACCACTCCTAAGCAAGCTTCAAAGGTTTTAGTTTTTGAAGTAATAAATTTATTTAATCAGTCGTGCTCCAGAGTTACTGGATGATGTCTCAGATGAGCGTTTTAAGTTTCACTGGTGCCTTTTTACTGTTGGAGAGAAATAAAGTTGATATTTGTAGAGTATTGTTCTTTACATTTTGTACAGTAAGGGGAAAATAAATAGAGACCAAATGCTCAGGCATTTTGTGCTCTTTGTTAGTGGTTGCTGGTAGCCTCTCTTGAGTTGGCTGTAGGTTGGTTACCTCACTGTACACAATTGCAAAAATGCATTAAGACGGCATCTCTGCTGCAGAGTTGTTGTTACATGAGAGACAAATCTATTTAGACTAACACATCCAAAGGAGTTTGTAAGCTTGGTTACTAAGATAGTCCTTAATTTTTCTGTTAAAGGAAAAGGAGGGGAGAGGAGAACGATTTTGTAGTTAAACTAATGCATGATTCCTCATCAGCTTTTTCTGCCTAGAATATAGTCTTGCTTTTCTTCAGGTTTCTGTCACTAGTAACTTGAAAATAGTTCTGATTAACACTTGAAAAAGGTTTTCCATTTCTGAGATGGTTGGGCTTTTTTCCTCCTTGAATCTCATACTCTTCTGCTCTAAAATCCTTTGTATGCAGAATAAGTGCAAGCTTTTGGGTAGGTTTTGGGTCTTTTTGCATTAGACCTGCCATGGCTTGTGGGAAGAAGAAATGGGTTCAGGTGCAGCAGCCAAGAAGCACTTTCAGGACACAGAAGGATGAGCTGATAGTGGGGAAAAGGGTGGTGTGTTTGGGAGAGATTCAGGTGCATGGTGGGGGCAGAGCTGTGGGGAGCAGAAGGGCTGGAAGAGACCGTGCTGGGATGGGGCAGGGGTCATGCAGGGCTCAGCAGGCTGTGCCAGCATGGGAAGGGTTGGAAGCTGCAAGGGCTCAGAGGGCTTGACAAGGACCTACAGAGGGCGAGAAACTGAACTCTGGCACACAAAGTCTCTGCATCTTCTGTCCAGCTGCACATGTGGCAGGTTGAAGGGTGAGGAGGCAACAGGATTATTGCTTTTGTAGGACAACTTCATTTTTTTCCCCACACCTTGCAGTCTCTGCAGGAAAAGAACGATTGCACATAGATAAATCTAAGAGAGAGGCATTTTGCTCATCTCTTCTAGGTCATCTTATGCACTGCTGTGTTTAAAATATTACTGTATCCACTGCAGCATCTGCAGCAGTCAGGGTGGTTGGGGTAGGGTGATGGAAAGCTCCATGATCATCATTTCAGGACTCTTAGTGCCAGCTGAACCAGTGTATGAAGGGTAGAATGAAACGTGGGTGAGTTACTCTTTTTGCAGCCCTGAGAGACTTTCAGATTGAGATACCTATTTCTAAATAGTAAATATTTTCTAAACTTAATTTGACATTTTGTTACAAAGGCAACGATATGGGAACCAAGCAGAGCTGTGCACATAGACTCTTGCATCTGCTTTCATTAAGTGAACTGGAGCTGCAAGTGTGTTCCTAGGGGCATAATTTAAAATTAAATTTTAGGATTAATTCATTTTGTGACTATCTTTCTGTCAAATCAAATTCATTCATAAATGTGGGTTTTTCTTGTGTTCAGTAACAGCTGTGGTCTTTAAATATCTGTGGTACACCCTATCTCTTCAGTCCTTAAATATGTGTTTGTAGAAAAAAGCCAAATTTAAAAAGCATGTATGATCTAAAAACTTCTAATACAGGTAGGTAAAAGCTCATAAATATTTAGTAAAATATATTTTCTTTTAATGGAGAAAAATGTTTTCTACTGTATGGCTGTTCAAAAAAACCTCCAATCAAACCTGAAGTAGTATAAAATTCTGCTACAGTTTTAGCGCAAACATTTTCTTTTCCTAACATGCAGTATCTCAGTTTTTATATAAAAATTCTGAAATAAAATCAGAGAGCAACCACTTGACCCTTAAAAGTTGTTTTAAGTAAAAGGGGGGAATTTTGCATCAGTATGAGACATAAGTATCTTACAGTGAATCACTGATGAAACAAAGTGTCTACAAAGAGAATTTGTGAATTCCCTCCTCCATACTCTTTCCCCTTTAGCATAGATTGGTTTTATGCTGCTGCAGTAAGTAGGGAGAGTGCTGGCTTGGCTTCATTCTTCAATAAAAATATTTTGTGAGTAAAGCATGAGCTGGGAGTTGGAAACTGTAGGATAATCATAAGGATCCATGCTTTAATTTTGTTCCATCTCATGAGAACAAAATGAGATCAGTTAGTTGTGTATGTAATCAAAATCTTAACTTACTGTGAATTTAAGGACACTTTTTGTCTGTTTGCAGAATATAAGCAGGGGTGCTTTGGTGTGTGGCTGAGAGTAGGGGAAATGCATAATGCAGTTAGTTATTCAGGGAGTTGTCTTTCCTGAGT
This sequence comes from Geospiza fortis, assembly GCF_000277835.1. Taxonomy (NCBI): domain Eukaryota; kingdom Metazoa; phylum Chordata; class Aves; order Passeriformes; family Thraupidae; genus Geospiza; species Geospiza fortis. The sequence goes on from NW_005054511.1 coordinate 179,685, forward strand.
TAAAATAAGTAACTTGATGCTATAAAACTGTAGGAGAGTGGTATTTGAGTCTGCTGTTTGAGCAGCTATATAAAGACAGGCGCAAGCAATGGATTTAAATATACAATCATAAGTCAATGGTGGTTAAAACATTTTGTGTTAACCTGGCAGCAAAACTAAAGAGAATGTCCAGTGCCTGTGGTGCTTTGTCTTCAGCCTTGAAAGTCAGTAGGGGTTTAATCAATGGGTTTAGTGGAGTAGGGCATTAAATGGGAAGTATGTGCAACTTGATACATGAAATAAGATAATGTTAATATGATGATAATATGAAGTAAATTACTTAATTACTAGTAAAAAGGATGTAGCTGGAGTGTACAAAACAAATATTATAAAATTGTCTGTTTTTAATAGTTTTCCTGATATCAAAGAACAAACAAAAGCAAGTGGGCTGTTGACCATATACTGTTTGTCATGCTTTGTGCTAGGCTTTAAATTTGCATGCAATATGACAAAAAATATAATATGGCAGTCCTGAGATATTAACTCTGCATTTTTCTTTACAGTGTAGCTCTTGCAATATATTACCACATCAAAAACAGGTATGTGAATAGTGGAATCTTGTACTGAAAATATCTTTTATTGAAACAAGTGAACTGCTCAAACCCTAAAAATCCATGCTTTATTTCTTTCAAAATGTTTTTGAGTACTCATGTTCTTAACTTACAGGCTAGCAATAAGAAACACACACATTTTCTATATGTATTATTTTACATAGAAAAATTAAAATTGGATGATCAAGTACCATGAAAAATGGAGCTACAGCTGAACATTGAAAAGTTGTGATGATTCAGTGTTTGATTTTATATGCATTGGGCACTTCTGCATTGTTGCATATGTTGCACTTACATGTAGAAAAATCTGAATAGTATCTTTCATTTTTGTATTTTTAGCTGCACCTTTGTAAAGTTAACTGTGTGTATCAGTGATCAGTTAGGATTTTGAAATAAAACCCATGAATTATACAGTAAGAGTGGCATTGTGAATAGATGTCATTCAACATGCCTCAGAAACAGAGCAGGTCCTGTCTTATCTCTCCTGGTGTAGTATGTTTTAGATCTCTGCTCAGTCAAGTTGATTGAAATTGAATAGAAAAAAGGTTCTCTAAAAAGTGACTTGGCACATACATGAGTTTTCTTCATGTTGAATTGTGCTTTTGTATCTTAAATTCCCTGTCCTCATGATACGTCACAGTATCCTAAAATAATATTTCCTGACATTTCTAAGGAGAGGTTGTATAAATAATTCAAGTTACTTTTGTGTCCATGGTTTTTCAATTGGCCTTTTCAGAGAACTTGGCTTAGATCTTGATTTATCAAGCCACTTAGATGTTTTTTCTTCTGGACTATCAGAAGTCCAACGAGAACAAAAGGAATTACTCATGAGTTTAAAGTTCAGCTGGTACGTCATTCAGGACCATGGTTCAGGTCACTGGAACCCATCACACTTCTTGAAACAAGGCTGGCATCTCAAGAGAAACCTTTACATGTGCACAAGGGCATAAGGGCTTAGGGCTTGATTCCCCCTGAAAGCTCTTAGAAGACTTTCTAAGACATCAGTGGGCCTTGGACTGAATCATGGCAGTATATTAAGGAAAAGTTGGAATGAAATCTTCTCTCAAACTTTTAATCTCATTTACCAGGAAATAAGGCATGAGTGGTCATGCTTGGATTACTTGTTTATCCATCTGTGGTTCCTTTCCTCCCTTTTTTCCACAGTCCCTGGATTAGTTTGATTAGCTAGTCAGTTTTTGCTATGCTTGACTAAATAATAGAGATCTCAAAGATAATCAGACTCCAAAGTTTTGTGGAAATCAATTCTTAAGTGTTCTCCTAAGTACCATGGCAGATGAGTAAAAGGCTTGAGAGAATCAGGCACATCAGAGACTAAGAATTCCCAGGAAGAATCGAGAGCCGGGGGCATCCAGAGCCACAGTGTGCCAGAGATGGCCATCTATGGTGATTGCCATGGAGCTGATCCCTGTCTGCAGTAAATTATGCCCATTTGTTGGCTTGCAGAGCCTGATGCAAATGTGACCTACAACTGGTAGACAGAGAGACCAGACCTTTATAAAATAAAGAGTACCGTGTCAGCATCTTGCAAACAAATGCATTCTGACTGTTACTTTCTTGGGAAAGTTGCTATCTGTCCTTTCACTTTTAGGATGGAGAGGTGATTGATTCAGGAAACTGATTGCTGCTGCTTTCCCTGGAATGTGCCTGGGGTGGGGAAGTGCTGTGCCTGCACTTGGGACAGACAGAGTCCCAGCAGTGATGCTGGAGCCAGGCTCACGTGTGTCAGTGAGAAACTCTGGAATGAGGGATGTTGAACAACTGCTCAGTCTTGGGCTCTCTCTGATTTGGAAATGGAGGGACAATGTGATAACAGTACTCAGTTGTGCTTGCTGCTGAAACAGCAAGAGCAAAACATATGTTCTGTTTCCTGCTGTTATAGGAGAAAAGGAAGTTGTTGATGTATGTGGGAGATTTTGGTTCATTAAGGGGGATGGGGAGTATGAAACCACTGTGACTCTTTGACTCAGGCTTCATTTTGACAGAAAACTAGTCAAGCATCTCCTTTTCCAGAGAATAATTCATTTTAGACAGTATTTAGTTGGTCCTGTTCTCCTGCGTAGGAGACTTAAACCAAAATTACTTCCTAATGTTTCAAACCCTCACCAATCTAATTTTTTTGAGAAGCTATGCATGAATATATTTCTTCACACGTTTCTCACATTTAATTGGATTGTAGCATTCTAGTTATCATTCCTCCCTTTCCCAGTGTCTCCTATCATGGTTTTACTGATCAGTTTTCTTCATGTTTTTTTGTCTTAGCTACTCAACAAGTAATTAAAAAACTACACCCATCTTGTTTTTGAAGGAATGAACAAGCATTGGTCAATTTGCTAAAGAAATAAATCCCAGCAAACTGACCATAAAGAATGCTTGAGTAATCAGTAGATGGTCCGTTTTTGAAAGAGTACAATGTGAGTTGTAGTGAAGACAAAAACCCCTCAAGTTTTTTTAGAATAGATTTTTGAGGGCAGTCAGGTGTGACTTCATAGCATACAGCAGCTACAACCTGAAGAAATAAAATAGGAAATTGTTTGCATTGTGAAGTACCATAATTTACTGCAGCACACCAATTATTTCAGAGAGACTACTTCTGCATTAAGATACTGGTTTTTTAGGTAGGATTAAAAGTCTGGCCTAGAATCCTTGCTGATAGGAATTTTCTAGTAACTACCCCAGTCCAGGTTTTGGTTTTATTTAATTTTTTATTTTGTTTGTTGCTTTGTTGGTTGTTTGTTTTAATTTAATGTTCTTTTTTAGATTTAAAATGTGTTTCTTTCCAGTGTTAGCCTCCATTTTAGTAGGAAAGAAGTCACCTTCAGATGTTGAGTTAATAAATATATTTTGCAGACATCAGTCCACTGTAAAACTTGTGGTTTGCATGCTCTTAGAGACACGTGCTGCGAAGTAAAGATAGAAAATATATTCAGTGGTTTATTTGTTAAGAACTGTATGATCACAGTACCAGGGATGCTAAAAATAAAGATGGGACTGTAATAAGTAGGTCAAAGGGATGCATCTGTCCAGAAAGTGCCAGTTCTGGTACAGTTATACTTGGTTTTGTGTTTGTTAGTGTCCTTGCCAAAGTTACATACAGCAAAAATCTTATATTGCTTCCTGGATGTTAGGCTTGTGAAGTTGCATCAATGTGCATGCTGATATCGAGCTGCAGGGATTTCAGAGAAACATCTTATAAAACCAATGAATAGGAATATTATTTTGTCTGAATTTTTGTTTGTATGTGCTTCTTTTGGCTTTCAAAATTCATTAGTATAATAGGATTTTTCAGATGAATTAAAAGTGAAGTATGTATGTATTAACTAAAAGATTACTGTAAAAATAGCATTGCATATTAGTAAGCATTTACAATGTTGGTAATAAGGGAGGAAGAGGAGTTGAGAGATTGCAGGGGTGGACATGAGTAAGTTAAAAAAAGAGAAAAGGAGAGTAAGCTGGGCTGGCTTTATCAAGTTTGTAGTAGTACTACTTAAGCCTCATAGTAAAGAGCACAACAGTTTTATATCTTGGCCACAGAAAGCTGAATGTTTTAGTGTGTTTTGTAATATGAATTTCGTGTTACATGAGGGTCTTATGGCAGAGTAGGTCCAACCTCTATTTGAAAATCACATTTCATCAGTGGTTCTAAGCACCCCACAGCATGGGGAGTGTTGGAGTTTGAATGGTGCACTTGTGTCTGTGAGGGTTGTGTGCTGCTGTGTTCAGATAATGACAGTGCTTTGGTTTTAATACTTTTAGGGACACAGACGGAAGAATGCTCTTAGATATTTTTGATGAAAACCTTCATCCCCTTTCGGTAAGTTCATCTGCCTCTCCTTCCTTTTCATGTGAACTGTCTTTTTTTTCTGTCTGCTTCGTTTTGTTTCAGTCACCTATTTGGAAGTATTTCTTCCTTAGAAATCCGAAGTGCCACCAGACTACGACAAACATGACCCGGAGCAGAAACAGATTTACCGCTTTGTCCGGACGTTGTTCAGTGCTGCTCAACTGACTGCTGAATGTGCCATTGTCACCCTGGTGAGTGTCTGAAGGATGACATCAGCCATCTGACAGACCCAGTTTTTTCTCAAAAGTTGTGTTTGTGTGATTTCATAGATCTAGGTGCTGCCAGGGAATTTTTTCTCATTATGGAGACCAAGGAGATTTCTTGATGGGAGGAGATGCCACAGTTCATTTCATGGGTGGAGTAAGTGAGGAAGAAGAGATTGGGTAATGTGACACAAAACCTGGGGTCCTGCCTTCACAGAGTGAGTGTTGCAGGCCACCAAGGTGACTCATAGAAAATGTAGGTGGATAGGTGGTCCAACATGAGGGAATGTTAAAAGCAGAAAGTCTTCAACTTTTGGGAGCTTTGCTGTGTCTCATTGTAGCTCCCAGGAGAGACTTGGGAACAACTGTGGGTGATTTGGTAGCACTAATAAGAATTGACTGGCACATGAAGGATTCAGTGAGTGACTGGGACATGTTGGCTCTCTTCTGCTTCCACTATGCTTCTCGTGGGATTGAGCAATTGTACTCGAGTCTGAAGTTTAGCTGCTTAAAAATAGCACAACACAAAAGAAGGTTCAAATTTTCAGCTGGTGTGGGTCAGCATAGCAGTGTGGATTAAAAGAGATGAAGTGATCTCTACCAGCTGGGAATTTCTTAATTTTCTTGAAATTTATATCCTGCCAAATCTGACAAGTCTCTTCAGCTTTCAGTCACAATTTTGGCCATGTTCTTCTCTCAGAGATTTTAAAATAACAAAATGGTTTTTTACTACTACAACATGTGGTTTCATGACAGCTTAGTTATGCATTTTAGATGGAGGAAGGAGAAATTGGAGAAGGTGAATTTTGAAGCCCAGGCCTACTCATTTCCTCTGTTAATCTATTTTCCTTGGCTTCTAAGATTAGTTGGCAGGCTTTTCTCCTTCAGAGAGTCAGAATGAGTTGTACTAGCCAATAAAGAGCAGGAATATGAGAGAAATAGGGCAAAACAACACCCCCCAGTGCTCCACCCTTCCATTTTGTAGTTTTACTCTACCTAGTTGCTTGCCAATATTTGTTTTCTGAAATTACATTTTGCCCTGTCTATTTTATATAATTGTACTAAGTGCTTGTCCTTCTTCCTTTTCTTCGTAAGTGCTTTCTGCTGGAGACAAGATATGTTGTGTGAATCAGTATGTTCTTCTGTAATTTAATTAACCCACTGTCAAATACCTTGTTGTATTTATCTGTTATTCAGTCTTAGGTTATTTGATCAGTGAGGGCACTGTTTAGTGGAAAGACAGGTTTCCCCCCCCCTTTTTAATAACATTACCTTTCTGTTACTGCAGTGCATGGGAACTTCTTTCCCACAAGTGTTATATAACTACTTCCTTGCCTCTTCTGGTTCTTGGTGTGGTTTCCTTGCAAGTAACTCTTCTGAAGTATAAATGTTTTTAGTTAATTTGTTATATTGCAGAAGCAGTTTCTGTAGTTGTTAGTGCTTGAAAACTTAGGTGACTTGGGTTTGTTTTTTTTCCCAGTGCAATGGTAGCAGGAAAATGTATCATAGCCTAGTTCTCAGAGCAGCCATGCAGATGTTTATGGATAGATTTGGTGTTGGTGATCAGTGTTTACCATTCTGCTATTCTTGCCAGTGTTGTCAGGATAATAGCACCTCTGTGACCCCCCTTTCCAGAAACCTTCAGAGGTTATACATAGTGTTTTACAAGTGTGAAATTCTACTGCTGCTGTTCTCAGTTTCTTCTGTACTTCTAGATCGCATTTCTTTATTCGTTTGTGTCATCAGGAGGGGCCCCAGACACAGATTGTGTTGTTTTAGAAATACTCATGTGTGGAAACTAATCTGTGAAAAAGCAAGCAGCCCTTTCCCCTTCCCACACTCCTGAAATCTTAATAATGTTGATCCTGCTGTTTATGAACTTTGCAAGTGCTTTCAGTTTTGATATCCTGTCTGGAGAAGGGGAGATGGGCATTCCCTGCTGGAGCTCGTGTTTTGCCATAGTCTGGCTGTCCGTCAGAGAGCAATCTGATAGCCCTGCCTGCCGCTTGTTCCTCCTGGGAGGGCTGCCAGAAGGCAAGAAGTGTGGGGATCAGGGACATTTTGAACAAGATGCTACAGTTTTATTTTTCTTTCACTCACTGTAATTATTTTTAAACAATTCTAAGGACCCTTTTTTGCTGCCCACATTATTAAAATGGTCCGACGTGCGTGGTTGAATGCACCCACTGTTTGTCTTGGTCCATGCATTAACCAGGTAAAAGCAGCAGTGACAATTAGTTCTACAGCAGGCTGTGTGCATGCAGGAGCTGAGTAAATGTGAAACTCCAGACTTTGAGATAAGCTTTTCTGCAGCAAAAAACCAGCATTGTGTGGCTTCAAGCACTTAATTAAAATATTTCAATTAAAGCCTCCACTATTACAGCAAAACCAATTTATAATTAAACTAAAAATTTAATTTTCACATAGCCTCCAGACCTGCCAAGAGATTTCCCATACTGATAGGTGGAAAATTAAAACCTCAGGTTGAAACAATTAAATACTAATTCACATGATTTATTTATAAAATAATACCATAAGGATAAAATTAATTTTAAGAATTGTTTGCTAATTTAAAGTTTGTGACCAGTGGTTCTAACCACAGTAATCAGCATAACTGTGTTCTATGACCTGACTTATTGAAAAGAGTCTCTCACCCCAGAGCATTCCCACCTTTGCTAAAACTGAGGAATGCCTGTCTCCTCTTCAACATCTCCCTCAGTGCAGAGCTGAGAAGTTGTACTTGTGTTAATCTACTAATTGGATGGCAAATAAAAATGTGAACAGGAGTGTTGCTCATACGAACAGGAAAACAATACAATGTTTGCATATCAGGAGAATTAAATATTTATGCTTTGTTCTTTTGTTCTGTGAAAACAATCCTATGAACTAGACCTGAAGAGCAGAATGATCCAAGTTTTCTGCTTTGCCTTGGCACGACTTTCTGAGTTTTTTGCAAATAGGCCAAATTTAAGGCACTTTTAATGTACATCTGTGCCCGTAGTGGTTTCATTTTGCATTTGCAAGTGTGTTGGGTCAGCATGCTGTAGACAGATCAGATACAGTGATATGTAAATATATACAGTACATGAGCTGAATTATTCTGAGAAGTTCAGAGGAGCGTGCTTTTGGAATACGTTAAAGAGATCATACAGTGACTGAGGGGATTTGATATTAGCAAATTTGAAATTTGAAGTATGTAGGAATAAATTCTCCTTATGAAGAATATGGATTTGATTAATCCAGCCAGATGTTCCTGAGTTCTTACAGTATTCTTCGGTCACATTTTCAGCACTTAGGTAAAGAGAGAATACTGCTGAGCTGGATTGTGAAAGTAATTGTGTTTGCAGGGAATTTTGTTTTGTTTTCTGTGTATTTGGAGGAATGTTAAAGTTTATTGGTTTCCTTTCACTAGGATGTTTTTACTTTTGAATGCTGATAAAATACTTTATTTAAAAAGTATATTTCAATTGATGTACAAAAAAATCTGATACTTTGACAGGAAATGAAAACACAAAAGGGTGTCCAGAGTCCATAGAGGCACCTAATCTGCAGAGGTCCTTTTCTGCTGGAGTGTAACCTCCAACCTTTCTGCAGCTAATGGTAGGTGCAGGTTTCCCTGAAGACCTTGGAGTGCCATCCAAAGCAGTGCTTGTGCTGCTGTGAGGTAGCCTGAGTGTGGCTGGTTGTGAGCCAGGCCAGGCAGTGAACCTGGGCTCTGTCTTGAGGTAGGAACCCGTGAGGAGAGTTGTGTGTATCTGCTGGTGTTGGTGATCTTC
>NW_005054511.1:188214-196764 GCF_000277835.1 Geospiza fortis
CCTGGGGAGGTGCCAAAGCCCAGCACTTGGTCACATCAGAAGAAGGTCTCCAAGGTGTAGAGAGAAGGTTCCTTGACCTGTGCTGTCGATCCTGAGCTCCCTGGCAGCTGGACATGGCTCAGGGTACCTCTGGAGGAGGCCAGGAGGAACCTGTGCTCTGGGTACTGCTGGGATAAGAGATTCTGGCCCTGGTTTTGGGGCCATTCTTACCTTTTCATTGTGGTCTGAGGTACAACACACAAGTGATTATTTAATACTTACACATCTACTTAGTCAATTCTTGCCTTAGAGTTGCTGGGATATTCACTTAATGGAAAGAGAACAATTGAGGTGGGCATTGAGGGGGAATTCTTTTTAAATTGAAAGGGAAGAGAACATTCGAGGGATGTCTATGTGCTGATGCCTCTTGGGCTTTTGTGTGGGCAAAGAATGAATGCTGATCCCAGTTTTAGACTGGGAAGTCAATGTTGCCTAACAGTTGGAGTGCATTTGACATGGATTATAGGTATTTGTCTTAAAAAGAGTAATTTTGGGGGCAGACCTGGGGATGTGTGACTTCTCTCAGTTCCATTCATGCTTTCTGTAAATATCTGTAATGGTACTTTGCAGCTGTTCACCTTTTTGCATAGTTCTGTGACTACTTTTGTTGCTTCTTTTCACCATTTGGTCTCAGAAATAAAAATGGGATGAATTTGCAAGGACCACAATGATATGATGTCCTTTTCCCCCAAATGGGTGGCACCAAACCTTTGTAGAATATTTTAAATGCCCAGCTGGGCAACTGCAAACCATGGTTATTTCTGGAGAGTCGTGGTAGGGAACTGGCTGATGGCTTAGAACCGAGCATATGGCAGTTTAGTGATTGGATTAGAGCCTGATTTGGCTGTGTGAGACCTGCTACCAATTATAATTTTTTCCATAAAGATATCATTTCAGTTTCAAGGCATTGTGACACACTCAAGTTTTCTCATTAGAGAGGGATGAGTCTGTATTTTTCCATAATATGTTGGGATGGAAATGTCTTTGTTAGTTACTCTGTGCTCCTGCAATTTACAGTGTGGGTTACCTGATGAGGGAGGGAATGAGGTGTTTGCAAATAAAGGTTAATATGTAGATTCTCAATTATAGTAATTAAAATAGTAAAGGCATTGTCTCATTTTTGTCAATGTTAATCAAGTGAGAAATAACGTAAGCCGCTAGAGTTTTATTGGCAAAATGGAGGTAGAATTTTATATAAAGCTGTATAAAAACCACATGGGAGAAGACAGTGTTTTGCTCTTGCTGCTGCCTCAAAATTCAGAATTATTCTAGTCATGACAGTGACATTCCTCAGTGATTGCCCATTGCTTGAGTGTGCCGAGACTCCCAGTCAACTTCCTTGGGGGCAACACACAATTCCTGACCTCTTAGTGTGGCACCACAGGAAATTCTAGTACTGCATACAAATATAATTGCATAATAATTTCAGTTGGGAGGGACTTCTAGGGGTCATGTCTGGTTTGGCCTTTTCTCAAAGCACAACCAGGCTGATCAGGGCCTGACCAGTTGAGTTCTGAGTTTCTCTGAAGATGAAAATTTCATAACTTCCACAGAAAACCTTCTCCATTGCTTTAGGGAAGCCTAAAAAAAGAACGACTGTATTTTTAGTGTTTAGACTGCAGCTCCAATGTGATAAGAGGTATCAGTGGAGTATTGGAAGTTAATGTTAAACAGCTTCAAGATGAAGTTACAAAAAGAAGCAAAACTTCTATAAGAGCCCCATTGTATTTTAAAAAATGAGTGGTTTTTGTGATTGTGAAATACTGAAATGAAATTATTTGTCATTTTAATATTTGGTATATATCCTCCTGAAGAGGAGAAAAAAGGGAAAGACATATTCTCCGGTATTTTAACTTTTCTTTCTACTTGAATCTATTATATAATGTCCAAAGCCTGCTAAAATATCCGCTGAGATGGGAAGCATGAGATGCTGTTTCACACTAATTAAAAATGAACTCTTCAATGCCATCTTTAGTTTTCAGTTTCTTCAAATGATTGATGTTCTGTTGAATGGGATGTTGTGTAACCAACACTCTGCTATCCAGGATCATGGGGAGCCTGACATCTTAGATAACTGGGACAACACAGGATACTGTGGATAGTTACTATTAAACGCTTGGGGAGAGCAGGATGGATTCACCCACCTGCAGTTAACCACCCTGGGGATTAGTTCAAGCACAGCAGTGGCCCTGCTGGAGCAGCTCTGCTGGGCCTTGGATGCTGATGCTGATCCTGATAGTTTGTGCCATGTTACAGTTCTGTGTTTGGATAAAAAAAGCCCCCCAGGACCAGCGGTTATAGTGGATGGCCTAATGCTGTTTAGCATGCCACTGCAAGTCCAGGTCCTGGGAGTTAAGATCAGAGGCATCCAAACTAGGTCAATATGGAGTTGTTTCAGGTCTGGCAGATTTCAGAGCTGAAGATATGTGCTGAAACAAATCAGTTCTGTACTTCTGCTAGACCTGAAATGGCTTTGCAAGCCATTTAACTGCATTCCTGTGGTGCTACATCTAAGCTAATGAACCTCTCCAGAGTTCATTGAACTTCCAGCCAATTTGGGATTATCTATACACATGGAGTGGTAATTTTATTTAATTAGTATAAATAAAGTCTCTTTCAGATAAATGAATTTTTAAGAGAGGCAAATCACCAAATTGGTTTCACTTATGATTAAATAATAATTTGCTAATACTCCAAGTATAAAGGTCAGTCATTGTGAAAGCCTGGTGTTAGTCTGTGGGAAGAGATGGAAAATAATGCAATATTGCTCCTTTGAAATCTTAACTCTGTGCAGTGTGCATTCTGATGTGTGCTTAGTTGATAAAACATCCCCAATGAGGTGCAGCTGTTGTCCATCAAAGCTTGTTAGCGTGACACATGTGAAATCATGTGATTCATTCCCAAATGCAGAATGTAGACTAATAATGAAGGTACCAGACTCTGAGGGATTGAGTCTGTAAATAAAAATGTATGGACAGACCAATGGCCACTGGCAATTTCCCAATCAGAATTTTATTTTCATTTCAGCTAGGATGTGAATTATGGTACAAATGAGTTTTGAATATTGTAGTGTTGTTGTTACTAACAATGAGTTGTATTTGTTCTTTGCAAGCTGGAAAGAATTCAGAAGTGTGTGTTGTTTGACTGAAACCACTGAAAGTTTTGCTCATGTCACATCAGTATCTTTAATCTGTATAAGTAGTCTTGTTATCATTCTGTAAAAAATATCTATACGTACAGTCATAGAACTAAGTGGGCAATGACAAATGTGATGAAGATGGCTCTTGGATGTTATGAAAATGCTTGAACAGAACTAGTTGTTAAATTAAAGCAGATTAAACTTGAGTCTTGAGAATTCAGCTTTTGAATCTTCAGTAGAGAAGTAGTGCCAAGTTCTGCCTCAAAAGCTTACATTCAAGCACTGCAAAGGATGAAGCAATTGGAAAAAAGTAACAATGGTGCAACAGCTTCAATTTGTTTTAAGCTTTAGTTCCATTCTTGAGCATGGATACAGCTGTTAAAAGTTGGTGGAGGCAAATAATATTTTAACCTCTAGACACTAAAAGCTCTTTAGTTCTAGTTCCATAGAGGAACACCTGTCAAAATAATCAAAAAGACAGATAGTTCTTAGACTTATGTTTAAAAGAAAAGAAAGAAAAATAGCATTTCTTACATTGTTTCTTTTGCATTTTTTGCATATAAACCAATTTATTCCAGCATTCTGAGATGGAAGTTGTAATTTTTTTTCTATTGTGACTTTTTAAAATTCAATTTTATTATATTACTTCATAGCAGCTAGTTCTAAAGTAGATGTTGAAAGTGTTTTGCTTTTGAAAATTAGGCCAGTGAAATTCATTACAAGAGAAAAATGCACTGAACCACATAGTACACTCAAAATCCCAGTCTGTTTGATACCAAACCCATATTTAGGAAAATGACCCTTGTGTTTAAGACACTGTTTAATGTTTAGACATAATTGGATACAAATGGTATTTCCATATCTCACGTTTACCGTTACAGGGCCAACATTTCCAGTGATTTTTTTTTTAATGAGGTGGAGCATGCCTCCCTGTGTGTGTGGGAAGACTCACTGGCTTTTGCCAGCAGAAGCAGGTGCTGTTCTCCCACCAGCAATGAGTTTGTTTGAGATGAGTAGTGTAGTGATTAACCACCCCACCAGCCATCCTCTTCAAACAGGCTGAGAGCCCCCTGGCCATTCTCCAGAAGTCTCTCCTGATTCAGCACATCTTTGCAGCAGCCAGAAGCACCCCCTGCAGTAGTGAGAGCATGGCAGACTCTGCCTGTCCTACTCTGATGTCCCATCATGGGACATTGTGGTCTGCTACTGTGTCCCACTAGGGCATTGTATATTGAAATGCTCTGAAATGAAACCAGCTCCATTTATCAGAAATCATTAACTTTGGGCACATTTACATTGGAAACTGCTCACTTGGCTCTGTGTGTGCTGCTGTTAAGAGGCTGCTCTACATCAGCAGGGCAAGAGCTCAAGTATGTACCAGCCTGAATTTCCCAATCTGCAGTCAGTGGGTTCTCTCTGGGAGAGAGACACAGGGAGAGCTAGAGCAAAGACCGTGTGTGTGCCTGGGTGAGCTTGATTAAAAGCTGAACACCTACACTAATGGCTCCTGAAGGTACACTGATGATGTCAAATCCTGGATTACAGTGAGTTCTCACACTGACTGAGGACCTTATAAACTTGAACAAGTGTTTGCTGCAAGTAGTCTTGGTTTTTTTTGTCTTCTCTTACCTGAATATTTACTTAAAACCCAAGACTGAGTAAAGGAGGCCACAGCAAGTGAACAAAATAAATGCTCATTTAAAGCATGTTCAAGAAAGGAGTTGAAAGCTACACTAAGTGCTTTTCTAATGGAGAGCTGTTTATTATCCTCAGTTTTACTAAGTGTGATAGAGAGCCTTGTTCCAGCAAGCAGTGTATCTGGAGTCAAGCCCAAGTTATCACCAGGGGAGCAAGAGTGATTTTTCACAGCCCTCAACATACTATTGGAAGATGCATCAATATGGTAATGAAGTAGGTGTAGGAATAGAGTCTCATCAAACTCCTATTTAAATTTTAATTCTGATTTCTCAAGTATGTGCTGGTGGGAGAATAGTGGCAAGTCTATGCTGACTTTTTACTGAGGTGTAATTTCATCTGCTGTGCGGATGGACCTTGAGAGGCTGGCCTGTGCAATACTCATGAAGTTCAGCAAGGCCAGCTGAAAGGTCCTGCATGTGGGTCAGGTCAATCCCAAGCACAAAATGCAGGCTAAACAGAGGATGGCTTGAGAGCAGCCCTGCCAAGAAGAACTTGGATGTGTTGGCTGGGGAGGAGCTGGATGTGTGCAGTGTGCTCTCGCAGCCCAGAGAGCCAAACGTGTCCTGGGCTGCATCCAAAGCACTGTGGGCAGCAGGTGGAGGCAGTCTGTGCTGCATCTCAGTGCTGCATCCAGCTTTGGGGTCTCTGACATTAGAAGGGCATAGATCAGCTGGAGCAGGTCCAGAGGAGAGTGATGAAGCTGATCAGAGGGCTGGAGCACCTCTCCCATGACAGGCTGAAAGAGTTGGGGCTGTTCAGCTTGGAGAAGGCTCTGGGGATGCCTTGCAGCAGCCTTCCAGTATTTGAAGAAGGCTTACAGGAAAGTTGGAGAGGAACATTTTATGAGGGTTTTTAGTAATAGAACAAGGGCTATAAATGGCTTTAACCTGAAAGAAGTTAGATTACATATTAGGAAGAAATTCTTTACTGTGAAGGACACTGAAACAGGTTGCCCAGAGAAATAGATGCCCCATCCCTGGAAGTGTTCAAGGCCAGGCTGAATGGGACTCTGAGCCACCTGTCTAGTGAAAGCTGTTCCTGCCCATGACAGGAGGGTTGAAACTACATGGCTTTTTAAGATCCTTCCAAGCCAAACTATTCTATGTCTTTCCTTGTAATATAATTCTTACCTGTTGATTTTCTTCTGTAAGTGCCTTTGAATTTCAGCCCCCACAAAATCCTTACTTAGTTGTTTTTCTCTCTCTTTCTAAGCTAGAAACTTCCCTCTCTTTCTAAGCTAGAGCTGTACATTAAAAGGATATGTTTTCTGATTTTTGTATGCTCTATCTATATACTATAAATGTGGAGTATTCATTCTAAATCTGCTAAAACTGGATGTGAAAAGTTGGGATTTAAAAGGTTTGCATTAACAGTAGAGAGTCAAATTCTGCATTGATGTGAAGCAAGTTATCTGCTCATTTGAGTGACATAATATTACAGCTTCCATGTGCTCTCTGCTTATGAAGCTCCCAGTGTTAGTGTATTGCTTTAAAGAAGTTTTCTGCTTCCCAGGGGTGACTCCAGGGAATGCTGTATTTTCATTATTTGAGGAGCAGTTTTGCTTGCAAAGTTGACAAATTGCCTTGTGCGATATAAGACTGTAAGGTGTTTGTTTACACAGGCTGTCTGGAAAAGACAGTGTTTTGCACAGAACCCCCAGCTAGTGCAGACATCAGGGAGATCCATGTGCCACCTTCTTACTAAGTTTTGTGTTTCTGCAGTCTCACCATAACAGATTTTGTATATCGAAGTCGTTTCAGAATGATCTGCTAAGTAAAAAGTCAAACTTCCATCTTCACTAATGGGCTTGACACATAATTTGGAATTTTGTTCTTAAATAAGTTTGCTTTCCTTAAGGAGGAAAAGAAATTTTTTAACAATTAGTGATCTTTTGTTTTACAGTATTATAAGATAACGTTAAGGTTTTCTTCAGCTTTAGGATGGCAGGCAGGGGGAAATCACAGCTACAGAAGAAATGGTGTATTTAGGAATCTGGTCTCTAACCTCTTGAAATGGGTAATAGGATCAGAAGGCAAAGACCAACTAAAGTGGATTTATCACATCCAGTTTTGAGCCTGACATTAACATGCCATGTATTTGAAACTACAACTTTTATAATAAAATATTATAAAATATTCTTCTTGAAAGCATTTTTAACAGCATGCTGTTTCAGAACTGCTGGAATGGGAATAGTTTTATTTTTAATTTCTACTTAGTAGCAAAATAGATCAAGTCTTGATTTTGATGTGTTTCCACAGGTATATCTTGAAAGACTCTTAACTTATGCAGAGATAGATATTTGTCCAGCAAACTGGAAGCGAATAGTACTGGGGGCAATTCTACTGGCATCTAAAGTGTGGGACGACCAGGCAGTGTGGAACGTGGATTACTGCCAGATCCTGAAGGATATCACGGTGGAAGACATGTGAGTGAAGGTTGTTTATCTTTGTCAATGAATGCCAACATCTGTGTCTGTGAGGGGGATGGGAAGTTCTTTCATAAATTGTATGAAGTTTGTGTATTTGTGTTGTATTGAAACATGGTGAATGCTGATAGATGGTGTGAGGTCAGCTTGACAGCTGCTTACATGGAAGACATGAATTATTTTTGTTTTCTGGTTGAAGTGTATTTTGCCACTGGATACTCAGGCACAATAATGAAAACAGATCTACAGAATATTTAAATGTATAGTTTGATAAAATTCCCCACATTCAGTGAGCCTGCATGTATTCACTTCAGCATCATTTACTGTCGTTGATAATTCTCCATGCGGAGAATGGACATATAAGGCAGGAAGGGAAGTTATCTTAATGACCTTTAGATGATCACCCAGTTATTTATTGCCATTATTTTAAATGGATGCTTTTGGGTTTTGATGTTTTTTCCCCCAGTATCCTGCTGTATTAGTTTTCAAGATGTTAAAACTCCAGACAGAATAAGGTTTCCAAATCCAAAATAAAAGAGGGAGATAAGATGGACAAGAACCAAAATCAGGCCCTTCACATTTCTGTGTGCAATATTCCATGCAGAAGAATTTGCTAATGGTTCCTTAACTGATTGAGTGGAATCTGAGTGACTTTACAAAGTTGCTTTTCCCCTTGATCCTTTTCTCATGCTTTTTGAGTATTCAGTAGCAGTGGGGGTCTCCTTCCACTCACTTCTCCTCCAAGGCAAATCTGGGTGCTTTTAAAGTGTTCCTGAAGCTGAGACATGAGCTGAAGTGCTGAACAGCTTGAAGCAGAGTCACAGGTTTGACTGTTTCATATGACAGTATTAATCAGGAATGGTTATAAATGTGAGATTTGAAATGGATAATTCTCAGCGCTTTTCTTGAAGGCGGTGTGAAGGGAAACAAAAAAAGAAATTATTGTTTCTGACAAACACGTGTGATGGTGCTACTGTTAGAAGCTGCACTTGAGCTGTGTAACACCAATACTCACATGGCAGACCTGTGCTCACATCAGCCCTTTTCTGCACTGCACATTCCCTAAGCCAAACTGTGGTGAGTCCTTGTCCTCAAGGATTTTTAGCTTCTTACCCTTTCCTTGAAAGATTTTAGGGTTCTCACAAAGTGGAAACCCTGAAGCCTCTGGGCAGCCCAAGTTCTCTATAGGTACTTGGTGATCTCCATGGGCTTTGTGTTTAGGGCTCTGTGTGAATCCCTCAGCAAAGAC
>NW_005054511.1:196779-244317 GCF_000277835.1 Geospiza fortis
TCCTATCTGCAATGGGTTTTTTTTTGGTGGATTTCTCTTCTTTCTTAGCTTTTAGTTAGCTGGGACAGTACAGTATGATGATTTTCAAATCTCTGGCTCGAAGCAAGACAGGGCCTTTCATTGTATTAGTAAGGCAGAAGATCTAGGTTAAAATCTTCTATTTGTGTGGATCATTCAGCATAAGTGGCTCTTATAAAACCCTGAAAGGTCTGCTTGATGTTTTATAAGTCAGCATCAGTGCAGTGAACTGTGCCCAAAAGTGAGTGGAGAACTTGGGAGTACTGCAGTGCAGTGGGTACCTGTAGTCTTGTATATGGCATTACATTGAATTTCTGAGGGGTGGCCCAGGAAAGCACATGCTAAAGCAGTCTGAGGGAGGTGTATGGGGAAAGAAGAGTATGGTGGTTAGTTAAATTACATAAGTTCAGTAAAAAATACTTGTGTGTTTTTGTCCTTTCTGATTTGTAGCTGGTCTGCTGATCCAACTTTGAGATCCTGGAGATAGGGGATAATAAGAAACTGAGGCTGTGTGTTTGAGATTTTTGGGGTACTCTTCAAATGGAGTGCAATCAATGTCTTCTGCCAGTAAAATAGGCTTTATATTATCAATTAACATAGAACTTTAGGCTTAGCTTGCAGAATGCACAATCTTGGCAGTATAAAAGGACATGTAAGTGTAACAGTTTGTTTCTATTTATAGACATTTTTTACTTGGGTTTTTAAGTTGCAATCTTCAACAATGTGAATTTAAGCCAAAGACTCCATATCCAGCTTTCAGTTAGTCTTGTAATATTAATTAGTATTTATCATTATATAAACATAGAATTTTGGCACAGAGAGTGGGGATAAGGAAGGACAATGCTTATGATGTAAGAATTATATAAGGGTAAAGAGTGAGAAGGAGAAAAATAATTCAGTGTTAAAAAACTACTGCAGCAGTACTTTTTATCTTCAGATGCTTCCTGTTCTACTGCCAACTGTGCAACTTCTATTTCATATTTGTTGCACATTTGCACAGCAGTCAAAATGTAACTTAAAGACAATATAATCATCAGTCAATGCCCACTGGTAGCCCAGCAGTGCAGTCTCTGGGCTTTTTAGCAAACATTGGTAGCTTTCACCACCCATTTATTTTTTTATTTCTCATATCTTGAAATCATTGTTTTGAATGTATCCCTGCATAAGTATTAAGTAGGATATCTGAACAATTTATGAAAATATCCAGTCTCTGTTAGTTGGCTTATTTGTCCATGTACTTTTTAATGTATTGGTGTAGGTAATAATGTATTTGTACACCAAAGTTTTTACAGGGTGGGAGCCCAAACAGGAGCTCTGATCCTATCAGGTATTTTGACAAACATGTTTTGTTTAGATGCTGGAAAACATGTGATCAGCATTGTGATTTTTGGTTGCATGTCTAAGGGAAAAATTGCTTTTTTCTGCTCATAAAGAGAGTATGATGAAAAATTCAGGTTTCCCATGACTAATTCTAAATGATTGATATGAAGAGCTGCAGGGAGTAAATATGTTCTTCAGTAATTTGTGTTAGAGTAATTTGCAGCGTTTATGAGAGGAGCCTGACAAATTTAGGACAAATTTGTGTGTGTTGTTGTGGCATAGCTGTGTGTGCAGACCCACCTAGTGGAGGTAAAGCAGAAACTACGAGAAATTTTTTTTCCTGCTAGGTTTTCTTTCCAAAACTGTGTTAGCTAAACTGATAAAGGTGCCCTTTCACTAGCAAAACTTGGTGTCTGGATTTGATTGGCATTGCAGTAGCAGCTGCAAGGTGCAGCATCTCTCATATTCCACACTGGTGTGAGTACACTGATAGAACTTGGTAGAGAAGGCCAAACCTTAGGCTGGGATAATTGCATATGGCAAGAATAAAAATGAGCTTGGTTTATACCATTTGCAATTTAAAGTAATATTACATTCAGAATACACAGTCTGAAATATGTTTCCATGTTTATCTTCTTTCCACAGGAATGAGCTGGAACGCCAGTTTCTTGAGCTGTTACAGTTCAATATTAATGTTCCCTCCAGTGTTTATGCCAAGTATTATTTTGATTTGCGTTCCCTGGCAGAAGCGAATAACCTGAGTTTTCCCTTGGAGCCCCTCAGCAGGGACAGGGCATATAAACTTGAGGTAAGACTTTTTAGATTGCTCAGTGTTAAATGTATAGGGGGATTGGGAATTTCTGTCCTGTTTCTCCCTTCTCCCATCTCTTCCCAGATACTCCCATGAGATACTAGAATATCATGAGTCTGATTTTCATAATGGTTTTGTTTATGCTTTGAGTATTCAAAGCTGTGGGGACAGCTTTTAGACCCAGTTTGCTTCATACCTTACATTGCTTTCCATTTCTTTTCAGTTGCAGTTGTCTGTATTGGCCTTATGAAAGTACCCACAAGTTCTATAGTTATGGTATTCACAGTCTAGTGTTATTTGTTAATTTGATTTCTTAAAACTGATTATCGACCTTAAATGACAGAATATTAACAAACATTGCTGATAATAGCTATTCCATGTTCTTCTTTTGCAAGTGCTCAGTTTCATGTGGATCCAAGTTTATCTCCCATGATGTTTTTCTCAGTCAAGGGAGATCAGAAATGAGCACGTGCCTTCAGTGAATAAGTCATGAATGCTTATGAGATGTGGATATACAATATGCCAGAAGCACTGTTGGGTAGTCTGGACCTGTGAAATGCTGGGCGCTGTGAATACTGCAGACACAGGAGGAATTTAAATTATCAGCTAATTGTGGGCCCTTTGCAAGACTGCAACATATTTTTCCTCATTTTTTGGATATGTTTTTCAAATAAGGGCATTATTGCACTGGGTGTGTGTTTTGTTACTAATTTTGAAAATTTTCATTAGATGCTGGCTGCATTTAACAGTACACATCTTTAATTACATAACATCTCTGCACTGGAGGTTGTTTGCCTGTGGGTTAGACTGAGCTTTGCATGTTCTGAAATTCCTAATGCTCCTGTGGAACAGGCAGGCAGTTCTATGCACGTTTTTGTGGGGGGAAATGGTGCGTGGGACGGTTAATTGACTTGTTTGTGACTCTAATGGGAGCTAAAAGTGGTGGAGAAAGAATCAAAGAAAATTTCACTTAAGTTTTATTTCCCATTCTTTCTAAATGTTCTTCCTAAATTGCACAGGTAGCTCCAATAAGAATGTCATTCTCTGTATGGAGTGTGATCTAAATTTGCATCAGATTTTGTTTCTATTAAAGAGAATACTAAAAAAATTCATTTGGATTATAATCTTACTTGAAAAGAGGTGTTTTACTGAGTTATGGGAGTCTTGATAGTAAGTGCTATTACATATATCAAAATTAAATTGCTTTTTGATTTAGCCCACAGTTTCTTAAAATGGTCCATCTATATCACACACAATGTATAACAGCATGTTACAAATGAATGCAAGAGTGATAGCTCCTAAAACCTTAGAAGAAAAGAAAAATGGGAAATGATGGTAAATAGAGAATACTGGTAATTCTTCTGTATTAGCTAAAGAAAGGGCATATTTAAAAAGAACTAATGGAATATTTTTTCAATAAATCTGTATTATTAAAAACTTCCCCATTGGGCATGCTTTGAGCTGCCAACAGAAGTTGGCTGTAAATAACCCTGCTAGTCAGGGGATGTCTTCAGGGTAGAGGAGGAGTATCTGCTGTGAACCAGCTTAGTCTGCCACCTCCTTGCCTCTCTATTCCGTGGCCAGAAGGAAGGGAACTGCCTTGTTCCCTGGCAGTACATGGCTGTCATTAGTGTGCCCTTGAAACTACTTGACAGCATAATTTATAGCCCAGCTCCCTGAGCACAGTGAAGCATTTCGCTTGCCAAGAGTCATCAAAATGCATTTGCAGCACTTCTGTAGTCTCTCGTGTGCTGTTCAGACCAGAGTTCTCTGTTTTAAAACAGTTGCCTGGATTGTCAAGTGGAGTAGATGTAGTACCACACTGGCTGTGATATTTTTGATACTGAGAGAAGAGCTGCAGTCTGTGATGAAAGACAACAGCCTCACAGCAAATGTATTCATGCAGTGGAAGGATTTGCCTTGTGTGATAAGCTAAAGAGACCTTGCTCAGTCCTAAGATTAAAGCAACTTATGGCATTTGGGAGCACAAAAGGTGTTGTGTAGAGAAATAGCTATATTATAAAATATTTTTGCTATTTTTGCATTTTAAATCTATTTTTTATATCTAAAGCAGAAGCATTAGATCTGACATGGCAGAATCTGCATTGTGATTTCTGCAAACCTCTTGAAGTTGACATAACCATGATGATGAAATAAGACCCTAAAATGACCTAAAAGGATGAGGCTAGTAAGAAAGGTACCTCATCACAGGGGAATGCTGGAGAAGATCCATCAGCTTAGAGGTGTTACAAGAGATTGCAGTACTTGCTAAACATTACATCACTTTCTCGAACATCTGCAGTGGATGTTTTATCTTACTTAATGTTCTCAGAATTGACACTTAAAAAGCAACTTTGTCTTTTAAATGACAAAATGAAAGTCTTTTTTTTAACCTTTTAATTATCTGTGGACTAAAATGTCCTGGATTTGTTATACCAATCCACCTAGTAGCCAGAAACCATTTTTATGAACCCTCTTGCTTTTTTTTTTCTCGTGTTCTATGGAATCAGGCAGGTTAAAAATGGCAAATAAACTTTCATTAGATCATCCACTCTGTCCACCTGCCAATGCTGTTTGTTGCAAACAGCATATGTTATAGTGTGTTTTGTTCCTCCTTTTAATTATGTCAAATGTCAAGGCTTCCTTTGCTTTTCCAGAGACCCCTTTTCTAATATGGGAGAAGTTTTTCTGCCAAGAAGGTTGTTGGGTGTCCAGCCTTAATCCACTATTTTGTCATTTCCTACTCTTGCACCTGGTTTTTCTCCCATGTCCTGAGCTAAATATAAATCAGATTCTCCTCTTTGGGTTAAGTAGACAAAATGTGTCTGTCCTATTGCTGCTTGTGATCTTAGCACTGTAGTTGTTCCAAGGTTAGATTTTCTAAGAGCATTCATTAGTGCACTCCCAGTTTAACTGATGTTGTCTGAGATCTTTATTGTTAGGATGGTACTTGAGCACATAGTTCAAACCCTTTGAAATATATGCTGTTTTCTTGACCCTGAAGAGATACAGTCCCATAGATCAAACAGACAAAACCAGGAGAAAAATATCTAAGTTACAAACAGTCCTTATATCTCTTCAGCTTTCCACTGTCACAGTGATTTGATGGCAGTTCTGTGTTTGTATGTTCAGAACCCTCAAAGCCAGGAAGAAAAGAGCAAATCTCACCTTTTTGGGTCTTAGGAGTAACCAGTTGGGCTTTTCTCATGCTTTATAAATTAAGGAGAACTACCTGCTGTTTGTCCCTGTTCAGTTTCCTCTGGTTTGTCCGTTTTTGGAGGGTGTGCAGCACTCACAGTCTGTGCCTTTGTGCATTCCTGAGAGTGAGCCCATAACCAGCTGTGCTGCTTTCCTGCCCTGCACAAATGTGCGTGCAGCCAAAATTTGTACTGCTGTTTCTACTATTACTACTACTACTGCTGCTACTACAGCCATTCTCCAGCCTTCTTTCTCCTTACTTGTCCACCCTTCCAATGATGGAATCTCTAGGAGAGTCATATAACTCAGCAGAGGAACTGACTTTAGTTCTGCATGCATGGCTATAGTGGAAGAATAGATATGTGTATGCGTTCTAGCTGAACACATACATTTCAGCCAAGTCCAAAAAATTTCACATGATGAATTAGTGTTGCTGGTTTTTAAGAATGTTCTGATTTGAGATGAAAAGTGGTTCCTTGCAACTGTCAAAAATTGGTTTCTTTTTCTAGTAATAAAAGCAACAAAATTATCAGATGATAGAAAGGTGATTATAGCTATTTTGATTTATTTTAACTGAAGGACAATAATAAATATTTACAATTTTCTGCTTGTTTCCCCTTATGTTATACTAAAGTTGACTAACTACCTTGCCAAGTATGCTCCAAATGTTGATTTTATAACTTACTTGCAGATGAAGAGGCATCTTTAGCTACTGAGCTGCTTTAAATGACAGTGTGTTTCTTATCTATATGATTCATCAGCATAGCCTAGAGATGCCAAATATTAAGTGCCACTTCCAAGTAACATTTCATTTTGTCTGACCAAGTGCCAGAACAGAAATTTTCCTGTGTCACAGAGGCAATTTTGAAGTGATTACCTTCTTTGACTGTTTGATGCCTAAGGTAATAGTCTGATTTGGCAGCTGAAAGAAGCTGAGCTCACCTAAGTACACCCCTTTGTCATGCCATGCCTTGGCACATTATTTCATGGATAAGCATTTTTAACCCATTGAATTTTAAATCTGATTGAATTGCATAAACTCTATTAGTCCATCAAGTTCCTGGTTAAATTAAATAAGATTTTATTAAACAGTTTTAAGTGAATGAAGTTATGGTCTGAGAAGCAATATGAATACCTTTGTTATTTTATTCTGTTGTTCTCTTTGTGTGCACCATGAAGGAAAACTGCATTCAAGCGTAGTCTTAACAAAAATGTACAGTTTTCAACTGAAAAGTAGCAACTGTTCTCTTGGTGGTGGTAGGTTTTATGTTGTTCTGGGGTTTGGGTTTGTTTTGTTTTGTTTTCTAATTTAATGTTTTGTGGCTGGCTTGACCAGAGCATTAGGTGAACATGCTCTCAGATGTATGAGTTGTGTACTACTGCCATACCTGCCCCTGGCCTTTGCAGGACTATTCAAATTAAACGACTCTTCACTGCTACAACTTGCTGTGCTATAGAAGTAAAGGTCAAGAGAGAAAATGATGATCCATGGAGTCAGGATGTTTAATTATTTGTAATGCCTTGTGTTATAATCAAACACTTCTACTGGGTTTGTTTGTACAGTACTCTTTATTAAACATCTTAAGGCATAACTTGAAAGCATTCCTGAGTAAATAAAAAATGCTGCCTTAGTTTGTCGTATTTTTGAATTTGACCTTGAGTACTCCTTGCAGTGAGCTTTCTCTGCAGCTCTGCAGTTTGATTGCCAGAGTTAACATCTCTACTGATGCCAACCACAGCCTGTCCCAGCCATATGAACTCTTAATAGACAGGCTATTTTAGGGAACAGTAAATTCATGCATGTGAGGTCCATAATAAATACTATTTTTAAACTTGGCTGAAAACAGTAGAAGAAACATCAAACATTAACTCCAGTATGGCATAAAAGGAGTTGACACTTGAATAATGTTTGTCTCTCTCTTCAAAAGGTTTAAAAATGACTATGTATTTATAACATGAATTAAGTTATTCTGAATATGAATTTCATTTCCCTATATATATGGAATTATATAAGATAGCCTGGTCACATAAAAATGATCATCTGCTTCTGAAAGGTGAGTTAACATCAGCTCGGGAGGCAAACCAGGGTGAGTGTTCTGCAAGACCATTTCTCAAAAGAGAAAAATATAATACAAGATTTTTAGGAAATAAAAAATTTAAGAGCCACCCGGTTTTTACATTCTCCAAATACACTTACAGTTTCTATAGTTGTTTTATTAAGTTTTCCACGATTTTTCACCTATGAAGGGTGATACATCAGTTTGTAGAAATGGACAAGCATTGTCAGCTGCCTCGCTGAGGTTTGTGATGGTTCACCTGCAAAGACAAGGCTTGGGGTATGCTGGGTCCTTCTGAAGCTGTCATGTGGGGCAGTGCAAGCCTTCCTTCCAAGATGAATGAAAGGAAAACTAGGATTTGAGGAGAATGTCTTCATGTGTTTTGCTTAATGAAGGGACTTCTGTAATTTCACCTGTAGAAATCTGCATTTAGTCTTGCTTTGCCTGGACAGCTGTGGGCAATGCCACTGAGGGTTTTTCATCTTGTCTCTTGCAGGCCATTTCTCGCCTGTGTGAAGATAAATACAAGGACTTCAGGAAAGCTGCAAAGAAGCGGTCGGTCAGTGCTGACAATCTGACTGTGGTTAGATGGTCCCCTGCAATTATCTCCTAACAGAGGAGACTGGAATATTCCTATGGACCTACTGTTTCATCCATCCATTTTTTTCAGAGTGGGCTGGGGGTGGGGGGATAAAGAAAAAAAGACTTTTGATTTTTTTATTTTTAAATCTGTCAAGCTGCCTTTACAGTGCCTCCCCATTGTGTAGCACACGAGTGAAATGCCTAACGGAAGGAGAAATGCAGAAATCGGTGTTCGGGAGAGAAGATCGGCAACAATTATTTTCTCACTTCCACTAACAGCTTTACACTTTTATGAGGAAACAGCAAATCAGGTGCTTGGAAGAAGAAACAAAAAAAAAATGAAGTAGAGGCAGAAAAATATTTAAGAACTCTGCCATTTTCTATTATATTGTACTCATGAAGGGAAATGGCAGCATGAAAAAAAAAATGTAGTCAGATGACTGTGCACTAGAGGAATGACATTGGGAGAGTTCCATCTTAAATGTTTCTCTTAATATCTTTTTGTTGTTGTTGTTTTTTTGCATTCCTCATTGCTGCTTCCCAGGATAAATTCTTCCCCTTGCACAGCAGGAAATACAAAGTTTGTATTTACAGTAGCACAAGCCCCTGAATAAATAGTGTTGGGTTTTTTCACTGCACTTTTCTCTGTAACCTGTCTTATTAGCATTATTCTTCTTAATTATTATGCATATGTTACATTTCTTGTATGCCTTTTATTGTATTTCAAAAGAGAGAACTTGACCATAGTGCTGAACCAAAAGTGTGTACAGGGATCAGAAGATCTTCGTAATTTCATGATGTGTTTTATTTATAGTATACTTGGGTGCGTGTGCCTTCCTGAGTTCTTGGAATCATTTATTTTTCCTTAATATAAAGATACAGTTGTTAAAGTCTTGAGATGATGATGATAAGACTTGGGCCAAATCTCTGAAATTTGCAACAGGTCTTGTGATCCTTTTTGCAGATTTTCATAGCATTAGAAGTTTAGCAGAGTTCATCCATTTTGAAGGAGATTTTTTTTTTGTGGCCTGACAAGTTCATTCCTTCACCTCCAGGTCCATTGTTGCAAGCAATATTCTCAATTTTTATATGTTTACTTTAAATCAAAGTGAGTCTGTTTGTATAAAATATAAAATAATAAAAAAAATTGTTCCAATGAGAAGGCCTCTAGAAGAGCAGAATGGAAATCTTAATAAGGTATCTGTCACGAGGAGATTTGATTTGGAAACTAAATACAAACCCTCATGTTTTTCAGTGTAGGTGCTTACAGAAATTAAAAGTAACTGAACTGTGAATATTATTTCCAACTCGGATTATTGAACTCCTCTGTTGTTATTATTATTTTGCTCTTACTGTGGCTGTTCCCCCCTTGGAAATTGTAAGAACCTTTTATACAAAATCACTTGTCAGTTTAAGCATATTTGCTTCATAACACCGCAGGGTGATTTTTTTTTTTCCCCCAGTTGTTTTTTTTTTTTGGTCTTGTTTTGGTTTTTTTTGCACAGTTTAGAAAGATACAGCTGAAAGCTCTCAGTTCCCTGAAATCTGTCCTTGTGACTGTCACTGAAGGGAGTGGCAGCAGATGTCCCTGATTTGTGCACTACTGTTGTAACCACAAAGATTCCATGTTTGTTTTGTTAAGCCCTATGGGCTTGTAGCTACCTGGGGGCCCAGAGATGCACACCTGGCTCCCAGAGCGATGCTGATCCGGGGCCTCTGGGCCAGGAGGCACCCACAGAATCACAGCAGAGAAACCAAACAGTTTCCTGCCAGCTTTCCAATGGGATTTGTTTAGTTTGAGACATGAAGGCTTTGTCCATAAATTCTCCTGATGTTCTTTGGGCCTTTAAAATAATCTAATTCTCATCACTTCTTGTTGTGCCAATGCATCAGAGCTGTGAGTATCCAAGTCCATTTTTCCCTTGAACATGGAATGTAAGGCAAGTGTTTATAACAAATTACAGCATTTGAAACCTCTTTACAGATAGTATCAAAAGGAACATTTTCAGAGAATTTGAAATTCATCCTTTATAAGCATAAATTTAGGCTTTAAAATATGTAAAATATTTTGATTTATCAACACTTTGCTAAACTATTTTCCATTTAACTTGATATCAGGAATATTGGTTTTATCCATTTCTGGGTGATAGAGATATGAACTTTGGATTATGTAAAGATATCAATGCATCTACTATAATTTTTGTGAAGTTTATTAAACTACTTTAAAGATTGTATAGTCTATTTATTGTATGTATGTACATACAGTCTGATACTTTAAAAAGTGGATTCCGTAAAACCTGGCTCAGTCTTGTTTAGACTATTGAATATCGTTTTAGCCTTGTGCACTGGACTCTACCTCTGTATAGGAGAATTTTCCATATTCTTAATTAGTACTGATTCTGTGATTAACTTGGTTATGTTTCTTGCACTAAGAATTAAAAAAAAATCTGCTGTAAGTGTGGATTTTTTCTTTAGTTTTACCATATGAATCCTCTACGTTTAGATGGAGTTTCTTTCCCTCATGGTTATAGAATAATTCTTTGCTTTTTCTTCTGGTTTGTTCCAGGGTTGCCAAAAAATACAGTACCTGTCAGTAAATCTGAAAATTGTCTTTTGTTTGCAAGGTATTCTATACCAGGTAATTAAAAATTAATTATTATTTAGGCTTATGTTGTGTTTAGTGTAGTTTTTTCAGCATTACTGTATGGAAAATACCATTGCAAAGTTATAGAATCACCGGAGATGTAAGAAGGGAGGAGAACCATATAACATTTTCATTAACAGCACAAAGACATTGTGTTTTGCTGTAAATGTTTTCTGGATTAAGGTTTTCATTATTGCTTTGGTCACCGGCTCAGAACTGAAAAGGTGTAGGAGATATAATAAACCTGTCCCTTCAAGTATCATTGTCTTAATGAATTATTTTTATTTGTTGAGCCAGTGGGCCACTTGTTTGGTCATTTATGTGTTGATAATTGTCAACAATAGTTGAAAAAGGCATCTTTTAAGGGTTTTAATCATTCATCCGTATGCAGCCCAGAGTTGTTGCCATAATTCCTCTTTCCACCTGCAGACCTCTTTATATTTGATTTGCTGTTTGTATTTCAGTGTTTGCCAGTGAAAGATATCATTCTGACAGTGTCATGTGGGACTGAGAGCACTGGAGTCATGGGATGAAGTGCAAAACCAAAATGGTCAAATCACCTTTTTCCACCTTCAGCTCTTCAAATGATGCATGTTTTCTATTGCTGAAAATATACAAAATCCTATCCTATAGCAGGGTAATGGATTTGTTTTGTTAGGGGTTTTGGGATTTTTCTTAGAGAGAGAGGAATTAGCATATATTGCATAATTGCTGTTTACATTTACGGAGTCTGAACTAAGACTTGGTGTTTTAACACCTTTCTCTCCAGCTCCCCTAATGCCAGAAACCTTAGCTATAATGTGAAGATTACAAGTAACAAAAACCTTATCAGAAAAAGGCAATGGTGTAATGGTGGCAGATGACAAAATGACATGTGGTAGTGTTGGCTATATATAAAAATAGCAGTATGTGGGAGGGGATAGAGGAACTGAAAGAGCAGGAAAAAAACCCCAAAAACTCAACACCTGAAGCAACAAATTATTTACAGTCGTCCTTAGTTGGTAATGAGCATTTCATTTCCCAGTGATGTGTTTAAACTCCTAACTGAAGTGCTGCACATCCACTGCAGGCTCGTGTTGCTCTCTCCTTGTTCTTGGTCTTCGTGTGGAATTCACTCAGCCTAGCTTTTAGCACTTTCCTCACTTCTGTGTAAAACACATTTTTCTGTAATCGGAACTTTTTTTTTACTTGAATTGGCAGTTGTTGATAACATTTGCCTACTCTGCAGTGAAGCTCCCATTTAGTGTCTCTAATGGGTTCTGAGAAATCAGCTTAACTATAAACACAAACATACCTGTGTGAGTTCACCTAGATGTATGTGGAAATGTACTATACCCAAAGTGCAGTATGTGTCTTCCTGCAGTTTTTGTCTTTCTTCTCATCAACTGAATTCCATCTTGAGGAAACCACAGAACTGGTGAGACTGAGCTGCATGAACTGAAGGTAATGATGGCAGGTGTGTAGTGACCACTGCTCTGTAAAAATGCTTTAAAAAGGGAAACAAGTTTCAGAAGAAAAGCTGCTGCTTGGAAGGAAAACAATAGTGATAGCAGACGTAGATTATGATGTTGAAAAGGATTGTTTCATAGTGTGTCTGAACCTGCTTTTCTGGATCTTATGACAATCAACAAAAAGTAACTGCTGAGTTGCAGAACCACAACTTGAAAAGGACTGAATGCATTGAGGCCATTGAGGCACTGGAACCAGTTGCTGAGACAAACTGGAGAAGCCCCATCCCTGGAAGTTAGTTTAAATCTAGGCAGGAGAATTTGAACTAAATTATCTTTAAGGTCCCTTCCTAATCAAGCTTTTCTGTAATTACAGCCAGGAAAGCCAGGCTTAAGTTTATTTCTTGCCTGGCCTGGATCACTGTGCTCTTCCCAATGAAGAAAGAAGCAACAGGATGGCAAATTGAAGAAAGGCAGGTGACAGAGCAGGACAAATAGACTGTACTTCTTGTGTTCCTTCTAGAATAGTTGGCCTGATGCAATTTGGTGTGAAAAAAAGAGTTGTTGTTTCTCTCCCTTTACACCATGTGTCATGTGTTTCAGTATTATCAGCAGAGGCTTTCAGCTGTTACACCTGGAGATATTGTTTGGTGAACATATGCTAAGCAAGCTTCTTGGTGTGGTGAAATGGGGCTGGGTACCTATGAGTTGTCCAGAACCTCTAGTAAGAGTTTGTAAAGCTCAAGATGTCAGTGGTCACTACAGGTGGAGAACAGCAAATAATAAAATGTCAGAAATTGTATTTTGTAAAATACAATTTCCCAATGTACTTAGATCATTTACCTAATGTACCTGATTTAGTTTCAGACCTTTTTTCCTTGCATCTCTGATACATAGACTGAGATGCTGTGACAACTAATGCAGTAAAACTTTGAAGCTGGAAAATCTCTGGAACTAGCACTGCCACCCCTTTGAATTCACTGGCAGTGAAGTGAATCCTCAAAAAGCAGATGAAGATTTACTCATGTGACATGAGGGCTTCTATAAACAGGCGTTACAGTAAGACATCACCTTCATGTAAGAGATTCCACAGCACACTTAAGTATAGAGCTAATTCTTCTCTTAGCTGTAGGTTTCCTTGCTTCACTGCTCTGGGTTTTCATGCCCCTGTAATTTAGATGTTAATATAAATTATTCTCCATGGAAACGGTGTCTTGGGAACTGGCAACTGTGATACCCTTGCTGTCTTATATTTAAACAATACAGATCATCCTGTGGCCACATCTTTCTCTTTCATGTATTTCAGGCAAGTGAAGCGTTCTGCTGTAGAAAAAGGGGAGGCCAACAAGATGGGGATTGGTATGCTAAAAGGGCTATGAGGCACAATTCAGTGTGTATATTTTAAAAATAATCCAGGAAATAAAGATGGAGAAAGGCATTTGTGTTTTCTATGCTGTCAATGGCAAAAGGCATTGGTGATACTTTGAGAAGTGTGATGATGTTGAAGCTCTTGGGCAGAGAGTTTAAGGGATTATTCAATGGGACAGGATATACAGAGTGTTTTTCATTGATCTGGGGAGGAGGGAAGACCAGGCTGTACTGAGCAAAATGATACAGAAGAGCATGTAAAATACATACACCAAATAATCTTGAACATCAAGCATTCGAATGGCAGAACCAGCTTGATGTTGGTACATGATGTCAGTGTTTGGAAAGTATTGGTGGTCCCCTTATTTCCATAATAACATCCTTTTCCTTTTGTGGCCTTCCACTACAAGGTGGTCCTGTGTAAGCAAAAGCTTAGTATACGCTGTTCATTCTTAGAATATAATCAGTAATATTTGAAGGTAGACATTACAAAAAAAAGTTTAAAAACGTAGTGAGCGTTCATCTTAAAAACAAAAGCTGCTGGGGGTAACCTGGTGCTGCTGTGGGGCTTCATCAGTATGAGCATTAAGTAATGAGAGTCTCCTGCTTGTGACAACTCTCAGTTCACGACAGTCCCACTTCTGAAGTCACAGGTTGGGAAGGTGAGAAGAATTGTGGAGAACAACCTCCCACCCCCGTCCCCTGGTAATAACAACCCAACCCCAAGTCCTTTGTAGTTACAGCAGTTTTGCGCAACACAGTTTTGAACAAAGATGGAAAATTATCTTCCAACTTGCACCATTGCTTTGTACAAAAGTAAGAATGGTTTAAATGTGTAATATTAAATATTTAACTTATTACTGCCAGCAGGTATGTACCTTACGCTCTGCCATGGGAATGAGTCCACAATCTGAATGTGTTCTCTGCCAGTGCTTTGTAGGGCACCTATTGTAAGTCTGTCCTCTGCGAAACTGGAGGAATGGTTTTTGTAACCCAGGAAAATAGTTGGGTGTATCTTGATAATTTTTAATGCTGTCAGATAAGGTGATCTCCCAGATCTGCGTGATTCAAGGATTTGGATCAATGGTTCCTTCAGCTGAACAGAAATAAATGCTTCAAAGCATAAAGTGACAGTACTGACTTCATCTAGAGAAATTGTGGTCATGTCACCCTGACACTGATCTTCAGTGATAGAAGGACTGGCCTGATTCTTCTGCTTCCCCATTTAATCATGAATCTCAGGGAGGACATTGTTGGTGTTTCTGACCTGGGAGAAATCTAGACTATGAAATTGTTGCTTTTCTTTGGTGGCCTGTCATTGTAGTACATCAGAAAGGCTTTTTTGTTCTGCTCCGTTTTGCTGGCATGTGGCAGAACAAAGTTGTTGTGCCCCTTAAAGTGTGCACATAGGTGGGCCATGTGTTAGCTGAAATTGTGTGCTCAGACATCTGATTCCCAGCTGTGACATTTTCCCTCAACCTTTTCTAAAATAATTTTCGCCTAGAAAAAGGAACCAGGGCAAGCAATAAGTTTTCTCCAAAATATATGGCAAATCAGCATCTTAATTTTTCTATTTCAGATTTTTCTTTATAATTTCAGACTTGAGCTTTTCCTTGACAACTCAGTACATGTATGTATGTGAACATTTATTTTTGGTTCTAATTGCATTAGATAAGGAATTTCTATGGCAGTTGCTAATAGAAAAGGCAATTATTTAAAATGTCATTTGAACCTGTTGTTTGCCCCCTGAGGAATGCATTTATCTTTGACTTACTTAGAATAGGTAAATCCAGTGATACAAGATTGCAGATTTTTGCCTTGTCTGCTTCATCCTATTACATGAACAATGAACTTTTAACAATTTTTCAGTATTTGTAAGAAATTTTACATATTTTAATACTTTCAGTATAAACTGAGCGCTTCAGAGGATCAGGAGTACAGAGAACAAAAGCAATCTGTAGCTTTGATTTCTAACAATTAGAGAAAAAAAATTAGAGCAAACTCTAGTATCTCTCTCCCTCAGCTTTATTTCTTAATAAAGTGTCCCCAGAAACAGCTTCAGCATCTGTTGCCAAATGTCCTGTGTTCTCCTGAATTTCTCAGGATTTGAACAGAAAGTCACAACCTCATCAACCCTTTTAAACCTGAAGTGCATTTCTGGGGAAATCAGACCGAAATGCAATATAAAATGGTGAGAGACATAGGAGCGTGGGGGAAGAGGATCTCTTGGGGCAGTGGAAAAGTGCCCTTGAGCTGAGGCAGCACCAGTCTGAGGAAGTAGGTGAGGAGCTCAGGTTTCCCATCCCACAAGTTCCTTATCCTCATCCTTGCAGCCACAAGCCTGAGCTGCCACTTTGGGGATTGAAATGATCAAAATCTGTGGGTCTGCACTGGTTTGTATTAGTGTTTGGGTCACAGGTAAGAGAAATTGGGTCTGTATGACTGGGCAGCCCCAGTGCATCTCACCTAACACAGACTTGCAGCTGTTTTTCCCTGCATGGATCTCATGCATCAGCCTCTGCATCTTCCTGGCCTCCCCCTGTGCTGTCCCTGTCACTGTGGGCTGTGCCAGTGCCTGGGACCTGCCTGCTGGCAGAGCTCCTGGCAGTTCTAAACTCACCTGGCTGGGCCTCCTCCCTGCTCCAATATGCGATATTTGCGTGAGCAGCAATGCCTCTCTTAGTGTTCGGTTACACAGATGATTGGTGGCCATCCTAGAATGGGTTGGGTCAAAGGGAACCTCAAAGATCACCATGTCCATGCCATGGGCAGGGACACCTCCCACCAGCCTGGGTTGCTCAGGGTCCCTTCCAGCCTGACCTGGTTTATCTGCACATTCTTCAGCTGTGTCCTTAGTGAGGTTTGTGCATTAAATCAGTGGCCAGGCAAGATGGAAACCTCATCATTTACACTTGTGTAACAACACCTGCCCTGAGAGCCGAGGCAGAGCTCAGCTGAAACACCAAGCTCACCTGAGGGACTTTGGGTTACTTAATCAACATTAGAAGAGTGAAACCTCTAAACCTGAGGGGATGAATCATATAATTGCTGAAGGCAGGAAGGAATGCTAGGGGACCACTTTACTTGAACTGAAAATTGCTTTTGCCTATCTGAGCATCACAACCTGGGATAGGAATCCCTGCAGATTAGAAACAGGGGTTTGGGGGATTCTGACACAAACCTCTAAAGGGAGAATTAGTCCATACACGAGTAGCTGTAACATTAAGGTGAAAAACTTTGTCCTTCTGATTCTTTCTATGTGAGAAACCACATTATTGCTGTGGGGGAATGCATTTTAAGCATGTCCTGAAGCACTCATGCTAAATTTCAAAGGAAAAGTGTAAAGTCTATAGTTTTGCATATAAATGAATGTGGCCATTGAGAGAAAGGTCAATAACCTTATATAGACATAAATACAACATAACTTCCTTTGTCATGTATGTAAAATAATACAAGTTATTCAGGAATGCAGATATATCACATACCATGATTCTGTTCGGTGATTTATTGGATTTATTCTCCAGAAATGAAAACATCATTGGCAAATTGTGTGGGTTAATGTACTTAAAAAACTGCTCTTTGAGGTGTTTCGTAAGAGTTTTTTGATGGCCAAAATATTTTTTTACCCAGGAAGGGAAGTGAAGGCAGTCAAAAGAGAAAGCAGCAAAATGTAAAAAATGTGGGGGAAAAAAGAGGAGAAACTGAAATAGTAACCGCAGTTAGAAGGCACAATACAGGTCACAAGGGAATATATCCATAAATACCTGTGGCCAGTTGTCCTGGGTTTGCCAGTGCTCAGCCCACTACACCAGTTCAAAGAACTAATGCAATTTTTAATAGTGTCAGGAACACAGTAATTGGTAGCAATTTTGTAGATTAGATTTAAATGGCAAAGTATCAGTCATAATGCAGAGGAGGCAGAAAGATTGAGCTAATGGCCCTGTTTTGTCTTTTTGTGTTGTGTTTGTTCCTTGCTGTAGTAATAAAATTTCGTTTCTGGTACTGAAAGAATTTTCAGTCGAAGCTATTAGATATCTTGGAGTGACAAAATCACTTTGCCCAGGTGCTCTGAAAGGTTTTGCTGAGGCAGAGGGGGTTGGCTGGCAATATTTCTCAGTTCTGGAGGGGAACCACCTTTGGAAAAAAGCTTAGGGAGAGCAAATGTAGAAACGGGAGGTGGTTTATTCTGTGTTTGTGCAGGGCACAGTAAACTGAGAGCCTGAGTTACTGTGCAAGGGATGGGTAAGTAAATGGGGCATAATCAGTAATCCCTGATCCTTCATGGAAAATAGACTCTCAGACTATCATTTAAAAACAGGACATAAATTGGTGTTCTTCCCTCTAGGCACACAGTTTGTGGTGATTGGCTCAGCCTCGTGCCCAATGGGCACAGCTGTGAGAAGCAGCAGGTGAGCAGCACTGACAGCAATGAGCCAGGGAGTGCCCAGGGGCACTGACCAGCCACCAAAGGAACAGAGGGCACACGGGTGCAATGCATCAACACGGGGAGTGTAAAAGGTTGGGCCAAAGAACAAGAGCAGATGCTTGCAGCCTTCTGAAGGGACAGGATGTTACCTGAAGCACTCTGAAGTGGTAAGGGTGTTACTGTGTATGGGTTGGAGCTTTCTGAAGTTGTATGGTGACACTCTGTGTATCGTGGCAGTCTCAACTGGGTCATGTGCTGTGGTTTATGCTGTGACACTTCCCCATTTCTGCTGTGTTTTACCTTCCTAGCAAAATCTTGCTGCTCTCTGCTTTGGCCCCAGCGGGATGTTTGCCAGTCCATTTATCCATTGTGTGAGATTTCCTTCTGGACAACACTGGGAGCTGCTCCAAGGTAGGGAGCAATGCTGTGTGTTCCCAGCCTGCCTTGGGCATGGGTCCTGTGGGGAAATCCGCTCTTGATCATTCCTGTCTGTTTTCCTTTGCTCTCTAAGACATTGGAATAAATCCTTCAGGGTCCTTGTTACCCTTTTGATGTTGTGGTAAAAATTTTCAAAGGAATGAATGGCAGTTGAGTATTGAACTCCTATCAATTTTACTAAGGACTGAGGCATCAAGCTGAATTTTATGATGCTTTTCTCTTCAAAAGAAAAAATCCTGGTTGATAGAATACATAGAATATAAATACTGTTGTGGTTTAACAAGGGAATTCCTTGTGTACTGCCCAGTATGTGTTGAGTACACTAGCAATGATTATTAAAAATGGCTTTTGGAAGAAAACAAAGCAAAAACCATGGAAACTGAAGGCAGCAGGCATGATAGGACTGTATTGTAAAGCAAAGGTTTGGGGCAGAGAGCAAATTCAAATCCTGAAATAAAAATTTGGGGTAATTTTTCCTAATGTTGTGGAGGTTGACCTATCTGAGTTTTGTTTAAATGACTTTTTACAAGGCCACACTAGTCTTAAACATACAGACTATTAACAGGTCACAGTTTAAGGTCAAAACAAACCTCATAAAACCATAAGGTGATGTGCATCTCATAAAGGTGAGGCACAAAAACTGATTTTCATGTTGTCCTTAAAATGGCCAGAGGTACATACATAAATTGTACATCCTGATATCGATGCAAGAAATCTAATAATTCTTTTGTCTAGTAAGCTGTGAGTAGCAACTATGAAGAGTATTAGATTTTTCCCTATATTGTTCATTAAACATAGCTGAATATCAAAATTTCTCATTCTGAAGCAGTATGATAGGCGTACACATTCTTTTTAGACAGAAGTACTCTTCTGGGTAAGGATTTTATTATGCACAGGATATAGCTTTTATTTATAAGACAAGGATGAGATTTAATACAATGTACTTTTTGACTTCTGCATAGGAATGAATTTGACTTGAAAATGACATTTCTTCATCTGTTAGAAGAAATCCACAGTTGGTACTGCCTGCAGTGGTTCCTGAAGTTTGTGTGTGAATTAGAGGGAGGAAAATCCCTTTTCTCTTTTCAGCTTCCTTCTTTCATTTAGCCCTTTCCCCTGTGCTTGGTTTAATGACCACGGAGTTACAGTGCATCTGTCCATGCTGAAAAAAATGCAGTGTCAGTGTTCAATAACAGAGACAACAGTAAAGGGTTTGTTCCTTAAAATGATCAGCCATGAAATACAAGAAGGTGTAAAGAACTCTTACTTTAAATGCACAGTGGCTGCCTGTATGTTAAATCTAAGATGACAGATTTATTTATTGAAATCCAGAACCAGCACAGTAACCTCTTTTGTTGTGCATGGTGCAAACAGGGATATTTGCCCTCCATAGCTCTAGCAATATTCACACTTAGAAACCAAGTATTAAATTTAAAACATAGTGACCCAAAGATTTCTTGCAGTCTCCTGTTTATTATGAAATCTGTTTTCCAATTACCTAAGGCCTTTTCCTTATTTAAACAATTTCCATGGTATCAGCTCACCATGCTTTTGCCTGCCTGACCATTGCTAGGTGTGGACCTGCTTGAGGGAAGGACTCCTTAGTGCTGGATGTTGGGCACTAATAAAACATGAAATCACCTGCTTCATCATAAAATACAGGATCCGTAAACATTCCAAACCTTCCGTTCTGTCTTTGGCACTGTAAAGAAAGGTAACTGTAAAACTCAGTGTTAAATGTCAAGTGCAAAACTTAAACAGGAGCTAGAATCTCTCTTATACAAGATTTTTTTGTGTGTTACAGCAGAGCAAATTTCAGGAATACTGTCATGTGCTCATGTAGCCACCAATTTCAGTGGGAGTCAAGCAGGTACTAATAATGTGCTTTTGAAAATCCAGTGGACTCATTTTGTACTTTTACTACTTAGTAAGTTAAATATTTTTGCAGAAATTGACCCTGAGCTCCTGAGTGGGAATATTTTTTCCATTACTTAATTTTCCTTCATCTCTGTCTTGAAGTGTTCAAAATTCTTGGCTGAGTAGCTGTGAAGTTTCTGAACCAAAGTCTGAAGAAGAGCTGCTTTTTCCATTTGTTGTCCTCTTAGAAGCAGGTTCCCTTTAGAAATAGGAGTTCTGAATATTCAAACATTTAGAATAAGGGACTCTGTTTGAGATAATGTGGGAGAATGGAATAAATCCTTAAGAGCATGCAGTAGAACACACTCTTTTTTTAGGTTTACTAAATTAGTAGAGGAACAGTGAGGCAGCACAACACATGCAAGGAGCTGGGGCACCAGGCTTAGGTGTTCAAGAGGACAGAGCTGGTGTGGAAGTCAGCAAAGTCGAATCCAATCAATATAAGGTGAATTTCACAGTTCTGGGTGTCCTTCTGGGCTACTTTAGACACACATGCATTGGCATTTATGTACATTTGAGCATGTGTGCATGCAGCTCCTCCCTGGGAATGGAAGAGATGGGGAAGAGGGAGAAGCATTTGTTGGAAGTTTCCTTTCCTTGCACTCAACTCTGCTGCTTCTGGGGACTGATGAGTTAGAGGCTGAGCAGTGGGGAACAGGAGCACGTTGTTTAGGCTCCCCATGGAATATTTTGTGATGGAAAACACTCACTGCTCCCTACCTCAGTGTGTATAGGCTCTGTAGCCCAAAAGCTGAAGCTGTGGTTGCCTTGTCTTCTCTATGTCTGAGTAGCTCTGGTGGCTGTTCTGGGCACAGGCTCCTTTCAAAGAGCAGCAGCAACACCCAGGGAATGCAAAGTGTGCAGTGCTGGATGTGCCTGTGT
Organism: Geospiza fortis; assembly: GCF_000277835.1. Taxonomy (NCBI): domain Eukaryota; kingdom Metazoa; phylum Chordata; class Aves; order Passeriformes; family Thraupidae; genus Geospiza; species Geospiza fortis. The sequence goes on from NW_005054511.1 coordinate 217,889, forward strand.
AAAGCAAAGGGCTGTCCCTGCTGTGCTGGCTCCTGCCTGTGTGAGTGCTCTGAAGGTTTGTGTACATGTGTGTGTGTGTGTGTGTACATATGTCTTAAAAAGAGCATTTGTTCTGGACAGCTTTTCCTACTAATTTGCTCTTGTCCTTCATGGCTAGCTTGTTTCTTTCTCTCCCCCTTCTGCTGCATTTCACAATTTTTAAAATGAGGCCATGAAGACGAATTGCCTTTTAATGTTTACTGTCCCTTCCAAATAGATTCCCCCTCCCTCCATTCACAAATCACTTCAGAAGAGCTGGATTTACTGCAACATTCCTCACTAACATATAATTTTGCTAACTAGAAAAATTCTAATTAAATTTTTAACTTAGACTTTAAAATATCTGTGTTTTTTCTCTCTTAAATTATGATATGCCAAAGGCCTTAGACTAAAATGCCAGATCACTTTGTCTGTTAGGGAAGCTGCTATGCTGACCTATTTTGCCTTAACATTAATTAAATTGGTAGAGGGATGTTCCTTCATTGCCCAGTGTGGTGTAGGATGCAGTCTCCATTAGTAACTCTCACTTCAGTGTCATTAGTGTAGGTCTTGACTGGGTAAGACAGATGGGTTTGGGATTTGCTAGGCCAGAGGAATTTCTTTATTTTCTGGGAGCTTTTTTGATGTGTGATGTAGATTGTGGCACCGTTCACATGACAGATTTGATCCTCAAGTGGCTTCAAGCTAACTCTGTCTTACCTCTGGATGTCATTCTGAGCCCAGGACTAGCTGAGATGTCTTTGCTCTGTGCAGTAACCCAGGTCTAAGCCTGGAGATATGGAACTGCAGGGAGATGCAGTTCCAGTTGTTCAAAATGTTTCAGGGGGTCTCTCACAGTGATGGAATCTGTGTATTTTTGCAGGATCAAGGCCTAGACCTATGATAAGGGGTTATAAATGTGGACAGCAGTTGTAAATTTTAAAATAGATTAAATTGCGTCTTCTTGTGTTTCACTGTTTGTCTCTGAAAGCTTTCCAGTGGTTTTTAGGGCCCTTCCTAAAATGAGATGTGATGAGGTACTGCTGGGTTTCCAAGTTTAACTTTACCCAATACCATGTCAGTTTTTTCTACCTGCCTTTCTTTTTGACTAGAATAGAGTGCAAGTCCACAGATTTGAGAGTTTTTTAGGTTGGGAAGAGTTGTTTGTGGGATTCTAGAGCTGGAGTGTGCTGGAGTGTCCCCATCCTCTGGTGTGGGAAATGGTGCCAAACCCACGGGTGGCCCTGCAGAGCTGGGGCCCTGTGCTGCTGCACCCATGTCTGTCATCTGCTCTCCCTACTTCTTTATAGTCCTTACAGGCCAACAGGGAATACAGGGAACAGCTAAAGATAAAGAATAAATGAGGGGGGTTTTGTGGTGAATATCTTCAGCTAAGATGTGGAAAATCTTCAGGTGGGAACCCTGCCCTGAAAGATGGGTTTTTTGTTTCCTCATCCCTTTGCTCAGCACTGTGCGTCTGTGGACACCAAACATTTTATATCAACCACCACAGACTGGAGCACAATTGGGAACACTGATGGCAGAGGCTTGGGAAGAGGACACACCACAGAAAGGAGAAGCACTGGATTCAAGTGAGATATGAGCTGCCTAGAAAAGCTAAAAAAAAAAAAAGCTAAAGTTGTCTGAAAAAAGCTAAAATGTAATTCAAGCTTTCTGACCTAAGCTAAGCTGCACTGTGACAGGAGGGTGCCTGCTTTCTTTTAGAAAAAAAAGGCCATCCTATCTCAGTGCATCCATGCTGTGGGATCAGATGTTGTTGCCTGGTATAGTTCCTCAGGCAACAATCTGGGGGCTTAAATTCCTAGCTGTTATCCCTCTTCCACAAATGGTAGAGGTCTCACAGCAACCACAAGCAAGGATATTTTAACCAACAATATTGACAGAGACAATTTATAGCCTATTGTGTGGATGCAGCTGCTGAGCATTCATATCCTGCCACCGTCTTTGCATTCCTGACTTTATTTTTGACAAAGGGTGTTTAACCAGGAATACCTTCAGACCTCAGCATAATCCATATCTTGGCTGTCTGCATCTTTTCTCTATTGGCTTTCTCCAGCTTTCCTTCCTTCCCTTACTTCTCACACACACACATATCTCTGGTTAGAAAGAAAATATGCATGTAAGTAAATGAAGCTAAAACCATCATCACAAACCATGAACAAAAATTGGAAGAAATGGCAGTTTGGAAAATATTTTACCTAAATAAATTCTGGAACCAATAAAAGTTCTGGATTAAAAATCTTTTTACACAGATAACAGACAAAGGGTTTTGAAGGGCCATCTTTTCTAATCCCACTTATAGGGTTTCGTTAGGATGGTGCTTACTACAGAGAGGATGATCAGTGTGTTCTGCCAAGGCATTGCAAAGCCTGTGAGCAGAGAGCTGGGGACAAAGTCTTTGGGCAGGTATATTTTACTTGATGAAACTATTAGTTTTACCTTTTACCCAGGTAAGATGTGCTCAGTCACAAAGCTCAGCCCAGCTGCAGTGCCCCCAGGTCATGGAGTATCTCCATACAGCTCCCTCTGAGCTCCCCAGAGCAGTCATGGGTTGAAGCACACAAGCAGGGCTGCAGTGCCCAGCCTGTGCCTGGGCAGTTGGCACCTCACAGGTGTCAGGAAATCACTTTTCTCCCTTGCTAGGTCACACACAGACTCCTCTTTCAGCTGCCTTTGTAGGGTTTGTTACTGTTTCCTGACTAAGTTTTCACAGTATGTTCATCCTTGCCACAGCCCAGGTTAAAAAGGACAGAGCAACATCCCAAATCTGGTGGAACAGTGTCTGGAAGATGGGGGTAGATTATTTTCCCCAAGGTAACCTGGGTGAAAAGTGAGGCAAGGAACAAAAAGCTGAGAGTCTTATTTCCACCCTGCTTTTTCCTGGGGTGCAGCACAATGTCCAGGACATGCTGTGCAGTTGCATCTTGCTGAGCCCATGGGCATTCTGCTCCAAGAGGGAACTCCCTTCGCCACTGCTGAGGGGCTGCTGGGTGTGAGAATGATGGTCAACCACCCTTAAGATCTTTTGAGTGGTCTCCAAGTAGTTTGAGTGAAGTACCAAGCAGTTTCAGCTGAAAGGACTGATATAAATTAAAAATTAGTGACTTGTGGCACCTTGAAAAGCAGCCCCAGCCTTAGGATTTTTATATTTTAAAGCTTCCCCTGTTTTTCCTTTTGCCTGCAGGGAGGCTCGTCCTGCTGGCTGGCTCAGCACACAGAGGAGAGTTTGGTGTGGCTGTGATTGACAGGGCCATGGTGTTCTGTCAAGGAGGTTTTGATTTAAAAACCAAGTGGTTTTGGGAAATTTCAATGGAATAGCTTCCAGTGACCTGAACTGAAGCTGCCTTTCAAGCACAGGGATGCTCATCCTTTTCTACCCCCTTTCCTTCTCTAATCCATCTGCAATTCTTGTGGGGAGACAGAGAGGTCTCTGTTATTTCCTGGTCTATGCTATTTTTTCCTCTCTCCCTGTCTTTCAGCACTGAAGTATCTCAGCAATGCCAGGAGGCTGGTATGCCCCGGGAGGGTAAGAATAGTCTACAATGGCAGAGATCACTCCTGTTGTTGCTTGTCCACTTGCAGTTGCTTGGACAGAGGATCCACACAGAGGTAGGAGCAATTGGATCTGACAAGCTAGAGCTTTTGTAAGGCAATGTGTTAAAGCCTGAAGATGATCAACATTCAAAACCAACAGTCCTGTTCAAATAATCAAAATAATCCTTTATCAACCCATTGTTTTGGCTGAGTTCCTGATTTCTGTCCTTGACCCTCAGCAAAAATTCCTTCCTTTTTTATTTTTTCTTGCCTTTTTTCTTGCCTCTTTCCTGTCTAGGTCTAATCTCCTTTGGAAATGACAAAACTGTTAGGACATCAGGAGCTGGAAGTGTTTTGAGCCTGTTCAAACATGGAGCACTGGGACTCGCTGGGATTTTTGATAGTCACACTCAACTATAATGTGACTATTGTAGGTAAGTACTTTAAAAGAGCTCACTTCTTTCTTTTGCTGCTTCAAATCCTGAAGCCACCCAAGTACCCTACTGACAATCAACTTTAATTTCAGGCTGTGGTTCTGTGATCTGTACAGTAAGTTGTTTCCTTGATACCTGATAGAAGAGGTTAATGTATTTATTTTCTTGTTAAACAGATTACTTCTCTTTCCTTGATAGTTTTTTCCTGAACATTACATAAAATGTTCTGGCAAGGTTTTCACATTTGGGTCTTGATGACTGGGCTCCTTGTCAGCTGGAAGAAGGGATCATGGTTAAAACACACAGAAGTAATGCTGAACTTCTACCACCTAAAGTAGAATGCATGTGATAGCTTTAGTAACAAATTAAAAAACTTAAAGAAGAGAGCAGAAGACCCACTGTCTTTTACAGGAGGAAGTTTGTGGTTACTACCATTGTGGTTAATTATTGCTTTTCATTCTTTATTTTTGTAAACAAATAAGGATCATATGCTTATCATTTTAAAAAAAAAGCAAACCCAAACAAAATGCCATTTTCTTTTCCTTAGCTAGCTGTTTGCTCTTTATTTTTCACCTGTGTAATTTAAATAAGATTCTGTTCCTCTTTCATGTGCTACTTTGAACAAAGTGTGAGCCAGAGGAAAACTTTCAAGGGCCCTTTAAAGACCCTTTGCCTGCAGCAGTTGCTGTAGTTTATGCTGTGCACTGCAGGGAGCATCCAGCTGAGCCCCAGCAGGGCTGCTGGAGAGGTTTGTTCTTGTGTGTTAAATCAAGATTGGGTCTTTAGGGACAGGGATGCATGGAGGGGTTATCTCTCAAATGTATGTCACACTAAACTACTTCCTAAGGAGCCATTGATTTTTCTTAAGCAGTACTCCCCATTGTACATGTTCAAATTAAAAATTGATAGTGAAATAACATGTAGTATTTTGAGCCTAATTAACTAATGAGCTTCAAACACTTTGAGGTCTTCACAGGGAAAAAAAATGCTACCAAAGGATGAAACACGGTTTGCTAAATATGACAGATTCTGTAGAGCTGGTGTTTCCTATTGACCCACTGTCAAAAAGTGAGTAACAGCACAGCCTGCCAGCAAACACAGGCAGCTGGAAACACAGCAAAACCACCACTACCACCCAGGTGATTAAAGATAAAATGGAAAAGCTTCAATTTATTTAGGGTTGGATAATCTATTATTTTGCCAGGAGCAGCAGTTTCTCTGATGATCTCTCATCAGCCTTAGATATTCTTCACTTTTTTCCCTTCAGAGTGCAGTTTTACTGTTCTAGCTCATAATCAGTCTACTGGCCACAAATGGTTTTTAGAGGGCACTTGAACTGTATGTTCAGTACAATAATAGGTATCACACGATGTTGTGGAAATATTTGAATATTTTAAATTCACACCAACTACTGGGAAATAGCTTTATGGGAAATGTAGAAGAAAATGCTCCAAGGCAACACCCATAAATAGTTTTATAGTTTACAGAAAAATCCTTTGTGACATTTTTTAAAGCCTTTATAGTGTGTATTGGTGCTATTTCACAGATTGCACACAAAACCTTGTGTGCATGTGAGATGTGCATTCACTATTAATAACTTGAGCTTTTCAGTACATTTCTCAGCCATTAATTCTGTATAATATACTTCCTTAGTCACTGAGTCTTGCTCTTTCTCTGCCTGTGTTTACAATTAATGTCTTAGCAATACTTTAAAACAGAATTAATCTTTAATGTTGTTTTTTCCCCCCTCTTTTTGTTTTCAAACATTTTTTCCTCTTTTTTTTGTAGAGGATTATTAAATTACTTTTTCAAAACTATATAGGGAATTGGTGATGGGATTCTAAAGGAAACATGAGAAATTCAAATGCTAAACTGAACTTCAGATGTTGAATATGTGTTTGTACAGAATGCATTTTTAACTTTTGACAACAGAATGGTATATCTTCAAGCCTTCCTATCCTGCCCGGGAAAAGGTTTTAGATTTTCACAGAATCACAGAATGGTCTGATAGAAGGGAACTTTATGTCTGAGTGGAGAAAAGCTGCTCACAGAGGTGAACAAATGTTGGAAATCATGGCCAAGATGGGACAACCAAAGAAGCAACAGAGAGAAATGTCTGGGGTGTACATTTGCACAAATCTATGTTTGTAGAACACTTTGCATAAATTTGCTAATAATAAAAATAATAACTAGTTAATAGCTTGCTAGTAAATACCATTCTAAACACAGCTGAGATTTTGTTGGCCAAAGTAAACTTTACATACAAGGTCGTGGCCAAGACCAAGAACAAATACTATGTCATGGAGCAAACTTTTCTGTCTAGATGAGTCTCATACTGTGTTACCTGAACTGTATTGTTGAAATAGGACAAAATTCAGGTGCAGGACCTCAACAACAAGGAAAAACTGTGAGTGAAATGGATTATTTAGTCAGTTTTGATCTCTTTTTATCAGAGTGTTTTCATTAGGTTTCTGTTGGCATGGCTTATTATATGCTTGACTCCTACATTGTTGAGTCTAGATGAAGATTATGTAATATGTCAGAAAATACACATTTTCACTGGATTTTCAGTCCCAGTCAAGAAAAAAAAAAGGAGCTAGTAAAAGGGAAAATTATTTCTTCAAATGCCTCATGTATAGAAAGAGCATCATTGCAAGACCTGCCTTCCTTCTCAGGATCTGACTCTTTCTTACCTTTCCTTCTCTTCAGGGAAGCTCTGGCTGATGTTGATGATCCTGCTGCGCATGGCAGTGGTGGTGTTAGGAGGCTACCCCCTGTACCAGGATGAGCAGGAGCGCTTTGTGTGCAACACCCTGCAGCCAGGATGCTCCAACGTTTGCTATGACTTGTTCTCTCCCGTGTCTCACTTTAGGTTCTGGCTCATTCAGACTGTGTCTATCCTGCTGCCCTATGCTGCGTTCAGCATTTATGTTTTGCACAAGGTGGCTGTGCACGTTGTCAGAATGCACTGTCTGGTGCATGAGTGCAAGAGGAACAAGGGTTTATCAAGCCCCAAAAATGTGAAGGAGCTCTGTAGAAGTGCAGTTGTCAATAGAGTAGATTGTGGTGCAGACAACCTAAGTGTCCTTAATTTTTCAGGGGCATATACCATTCATCTTTTTGTTAGGACCCTACTTGAGGTTGCCTTTGCAGCTGTGCAATATTTTCTTTTTGGATTTTTTGTTCCTGACCGCTTTTCGTGCCACCACTCACCTTGCACGAGCGCTGTTGACTGCTACATCTCCAGGCCCACTGAGAAATCCATCATGATGATTTTCATCTGGGGGGTGAGCAGTCTGTCCTTCCTGCTCAGCCTTGCTGATCTCGTCTGCGCTCTCCGGAGAACAACAGCAAGGAACCAAAAGAACAAGCAGCTGGCAAACCTCTGCAGAGACAAGGAGTGCAGGATACATCTTCCCCCAGCCCAGCACAGTAGCTCCTCTCCACCTCAAAATGAGGATGGCCCAGCAGCAAACAGCTGTCAGATCAGTGATGGCTGCTGCTCACCTCTCCCTGAGGAGGAAGAAGAGGCTGTTCTTCATCCTGGAGGTGTCCCCCAGCAAAGTGCCAGCACTAACCTCAGCAGCAATAATTTCTGTGTGCCAGGAGACCTTGGTGCTAAGCAGCAGAGCACTGAAGAGCCCTTGTGTGCCAGTGACCCCCAAGGAACTCCCTGCAGCCAAGTGAGACCCAGACTTCAGCAAGACTTCATTAAAGATACTGCCCTGGCTTTGAGGCCTCAGATGGAGTCTCCCCTTGGAGTTTCTTCCTCTCTTGTTCAGAGCAAGCTTTTAGGGTTCTACCCTTCAGCTGAGCTAAAAAGCCCTGATGAACAATCAAATTATAGCAGCTCTAGCTGCCTGAGGTCAAAAAAGTCTGAATGGGTATAGAAGCCAGAGGGAACACTGTGCTGTGACCTTGGCAGGGCAAATCATTGCATCACTGAAGAGGCTTCAGGGAGTTTCAGCTGAATCCCTTGGCTGTGGTCATGCTGCAGAGACATTCTACTCCAATAGAGAAGAAGAGAAAACTTTGGATAAGAGTTTGAAGGGTATTAAATTAAGGGACATGTTCTTTAGAAAATGTGTGTGACATCTTTATGGGTTTTTTGCATGTAGATGGTTTAAAGAGGCTGTGGACTGTTGCTGATGTGACTGACCTGGTTTTCCAGGAGCATGTGTGAAACCTAGTTTTATTGCAAAGATAGGCTGTCTACTCTCAGAAGTCTAATTTATCTCCTCATACTAAATTCTCAAAGACCACTCTAAGACAGGATATTCAAGAAGAAGACTAGACAGTGAATAAAATAAAAACACTTGTTTTGTAGCAAAGTGTTAGTTTAAAACCCCTGGATCCTATTGCTTGAAGGCAATACCCTCTCCCAGCTAGCAGTGCCAGGGCAGTTCCTTTCTCTGACACTGATGCCAGCTGCAGCCTGACCACACCTGAGATATTCAACTATAGCACCTTCCAGTACCTAGAGGGGCCTGAATGAAAGCCAGAGAGGGACTTTCTACAAGGGCATGTAGTGATAGGACAAGGAGAAATTGCTTCAAACTGAAGTAGGGTAGGTTTAGATTAGAGACAAAGAAAAATTTTTTTACTTGGTGGTGGCAAAGCAGTGGAAGAGTTTGCCCAGAGAAGCTGTGGATGTCCCGGATGTCCCACACCTGGAGGTGTTCAAGGTCAGGCTGGATGCAGCTTTGAGCACTCTGGTTTCATGGAAAGTGTCATTGCCTATGGCAGGGGTGGTGGAACCATATGATCTTTAATGTCCCTTCCAACCCAAACCATTCTATGAACTACAACAACCTCCAAAACAGAGTGGCTGCATCCACATCAGCTGCTGGGCATGGTCCTGTGCTTGGGAATTTCTCAGGAGACAGCAAGGAGGTGTGAGCCAGAAGGGTGTCAGGGAGTGCTCCAGCAGCTTGACAGGGACTGAGCAGCGATGCTCGTGCTGCACTGACACCTCTACAGGGTGTTACTTCTCAGCCTTAAATAGGCACACAGGGCTCTCAGTTTCAGGAGGTGGGAATGAGTCACCTGCCCTGCTTTAGGGGTCTCTGGTAAGATGAGTCACTTTCTAGACACACCTATTTCTCCCACAATATGATTATCTCAGACCTGGGTTTAGGGAAAATGGTTTCTGCCCTGAAAGAAGGATATAGTGGCAATGTCTATATCAAAGTGCTCACCCTCTTTGTCTGACAGACTCATAATGCTAATAATTTGAAAACATGTCTAAATTGAGTGAATCACAGAAGATTTTATTGCAATTACACTTTGTGCCTTCCTTCAGTGTTAATTCTGTCACATTTGCATAAGCGTGGTCCAGCACCAGAGCACAGCAGTGCGTGAGATGAATTTTCTTTTAGCTACAAGTCAGTGGGGTTTGAAGGTTGCATATACCTGCAGATCACCAGTGGGAGTGGATGTGGAGGAGCATGTACCCAGAGAAATGTGCTGGTGGTAGTGTCTTATAAAACAAATTATTCTGAGGGTGTCAAGTGTCAAAAACTGGTGTTTGTAGATCCTGCTTGGTGCTTTGGTGCAGTTTAGAGCAGGCACAGATCCAGCCTTGCTCCTGGGCTGCCAAATAACAAGTTTCTGTAATAACTCAAGGGCTGGCTCCCATGTGCAGGGCATGAAGAGACAACACCTTTCACAGTCTACCTTCTCTCTCTTATGGGTGCAGAAGTCTTCAAGACAGGCTTGTCTCACCTGTGTATTATTTCTCACATGTATAAGGTAAAGACTAGCAATTATCCCTTCTCTTCTGCATTCCCCCAGAATTAGGTGGCTTAATAGGTAGACAGAACTCCTCTTTGGGTCAGGAACAGAGTACTTTGGGATCCTGAGGTAGGCTATGGGCATTTTTAATTACTATCTTCTAAGTAAGGTTTTCCTCTCCATTACCTCTGTTTGTTCCTGTTATTGTGCATGCTTGTTGTGTGATTTGTCATTTCCAGGGTAGAAGCAGCATTAATTATTAAACTTATCATAGGCAGAAAAACATTAAATATTTAAACTTCTCGTCCTTCAAAGCCTCTTTAATGGGGTCTGTGCTGATTACACATGCCATGACAAAACATTGCAACAATGAAACCTTTTATGATTCATTGCATCCTCTCAGATGTGAGAAGGAATGCAAGGAGCAAACGTGGATTCAGCCTATTGCATACACCCCGCAGCATGAGATATAAATAGGGTAGGATAAATAATAAATGCCTCGTGGCTGGACACAGTTTGGGTTTTTTCTCTCTGGTTAGACATTTTTTAATGACTGAAGAGTCTCGTTTGAAATTGGAAAGATCCTCTTTGTGTTTGAAATGGAAAGTGAAATTAGTGGATGTCTTCATTTGTCTGCAGAGACTGTGGCCTTTGGGTTGTGCTGCATCTCTGCAAACCCGGCTGATTTTGGGACTTGTGGCTCCATTGAAACATAATTCAGAGTCAGTGTAACAAGCTCTTAATGTGTTTATAAAAATTGCATATTAAAAGAAAAATTTGGTATGGAATTTTCCCTGGGCAGTGAATAGAAACCTCTGGCATCAACAACCTGCTCCTAGGGCAGTGACTCAGGATTTTTACTACTATTTCTCCAAGTCATATTTATTAATTACAGAGATGCAGCAAGGTCAGCTGATTTGTCAGCAAGGGAAGAAGTGTAAAGGAAGTTTGAACTGTTATGAACTTGCAGAGCTCAATGAAATTAAAAGTGATGGTTGGGAGGGACATCCACTGTGGGGAGGAGAAAATAGCCAGAAAAGATCTGCTTGAAAAAACAAAGATCAGCTCTACTTTCTCCTTGTATTCAGTATCACTCAATGTGGAGATGCTGTAGACATGTCTAGATGTCTTAGAGTGGGAGAAGAACTGAGACATGTGAAGCAAAGAAACAGTAAGTCTTTCTGCTCTTAAAACAAAAAATTAATCTTTTAAATTCATGTATTGGTTTTGTAAGTCCTTCCAGAAATTATTGCATACTCAGAAAAACGTTACAAAATGTTCTTATTATGTTTAGCAATGTTTAAATAATTTCTTAACCTATCTACTTCAGAAAATAATTTCAAATATGGGTTGAAAGCACAGTTCTCCTCAAACTGTCCTCAGGGAGCTTTGTCTTGTGCTCAAAGTGCAGGTGTCACTTGCACTCTGAGGTGGCTTTATGGAACAATACAGAAGATATATATATTTCTTCTCATCCAGCCTCATGTGGTGCTGACCATGAGATTATACAGAAAGAATTGAGCTCCCTGGATATAAGAGTTGGAACTGATCAGAAAATCTAGGATTAAATAGTTTTCATGTGAGAACTAAAATTTTTATTGGAAAATTATAAAATGTCTTACAAATGTTTTTGTTCTTAGTATCTTTAATTGCAGTTCAAGAGCGATTCTCTTGCTAAACAAGTATCTAGTAGGCTGCTAGAGGCACAGATTTTTCATGTTTTCTACGCAGCAAAATCAAGTATCACTGGAAGTTTCTGCAGTATGAACATGATTGAAAGAAAAAAACATCAATTTTGTTGCCTCTAACTAAAATATATTTACATTTTTCTCTAAACAAATATTTTTTCAATTTTTTTTGTTTTGTTTTGTAATATATTTTGAAATACCAAAGTCAAAGCCAAACTAGTTTAGAAGCCAAGTTTCAGTCAGTTATAATCACTTTATCCTCTTCTTGCACTTTTTATGTTGGGTCACTTTGATTTACTCTCAGCAGCATAACAGAAAGCTGTGACTGTCTCTCTTTTCTTGTGAAAGACGTTGTAGACAGGTGTCTAGGGAATGTATAATTTCGTGTCAGCAGCAGTTGTTCTCCATGAATATCTCAGTTCAGCCCAGAATAAGTATTAAATCTGAAGTTAGCAGTGTAGAGACATCCTCAATGTATTCTTTCAAGTTATTATCTGCCCTTACTTGATACATCATTATTTCAATTAGCTTTCTGAAATAAATCCTTAAAGAGCATATTAATTGGGCATTATATTATTGTAATGTCCTGATTACAATGGAGAAAAGATAAATTGTTACTGCTTGTAGTATTTTAGGACAATAAAGAAATACATCTCAAAAAATAGGACAGTGGAGTAGTTCAAAAGGCTGTTCTTTAATTTCTGTCTTTTGATCTGCTTTTAATAGCCTGATGTACTCCACTGACAGAGAAGTAATTTTACAGCATAATGTCTTACATTTTAATTGAGTTGCTGAAATGTTCTGCAGATTAGATGGTCTCTGCTCACTCCTAGCATGAGCTCTTGGCCTGTGATACCCAGCAATGGCAGCTCTGAAAGATGAGTTCACCAAGGCAGAAATCTGATCAGAATGGATCAACTGCATCTCTAGGTTAAAATTATCCCGTGTCCATGCAGATAGATTGCAATCACAATCTGCTTCACTAGCTTCTGATTTCTCCCACTTTACTGTCTGTTTCCTTCCATTTTGTTTGGCAGGCAGGAGGTCCCAGGCATCTCCACAGCTGGAATTTATTCATGGGAGTGCCCACCCAGTGCTAATTCTGAGAGCGGCTTTATAATCCTGAGCTGTTCCCACTGCTGTGGGAACGCCAGGAGGTGGAGGGCTGTCTCCAGTTCAGCGTCTGCAGGTAACACTTTATGCTGAGCACTGGATTAGCTCTGAAAAGCTTTCACTGATGGACAATTTACTGAGTGAGGATGATGGGACATTTTGAGCTTGTTGTTAGAAACTGAGGTTTATATATGGTGCTCTCAAGAACGATGGGGGATTTGAGCTCAGCAATCAGAAGTAATTTCCTTCATTTCTGGCTTTCCTATGTGAGTAACATCTATTTTGCCAGTGAGACTTTAGGCACCACAGCATTTTCTGGCACTGAAAATGTTACTTTTAGAAAAGAAATAACAATAATGGAAATAAACAGGAGATTTTGACCTAGCAGAATAAAATTTTGCATTTTACCCTGTGATGACTTGCCTTTTCCTTACACTGAAGATAGGCAATTTTTTTTATTAAGAGAAGCCAGGATAAGATGCTTTCAGAGCCCCACTTGTCCTGACAAATTAAACACCCACTTAGACACCCACTCCTTCTGCTCATTTCTCTGAGTCAGTGTGAGTGATTCTTGCTTCTGACAGACAATATACAGTGCAATGAGCTCCTTCTTTCTGGCACAAACTTTAAAGCTCTGTGCTATCTTTGGAGGTCTAGTGGAGATATTCAAAGGTAGGCAGATGAACAACTTGTGTGTGCTGGCTAACAAATCCAAGCTTTTTTCTTCTTCAGCAAGCCTCTTTCTGAAGCATTTCTCTGAAACATAAATTGGGAATATCTGTAACACAGTTTACCAGTTGTGATGCATTGACAGACACCTGTTTGTCCAGGTTCACCAGAGGCTTTCATGTACAACTTGGTGACTTGATGGGACCTGATCTTGGAGTGACTGGAGAAAAGCACAGGATTTGCATTGCAGCCCCACTTGGGTCTCCCAGCAGCCACTCAGAACTGATCCCATGGACTAAGAACCTCTATGAAATTCACAAGGTGACCTGATTTTAAGGAATGGTACAAACATAGACCTTTTGTTTTTGTAATATAGATAGACAGATGTGATAACAAATCTGCCTCATGGGTTGGAGTTACATGGAACACAGAGATACTTCAATTTAGAATAAATCAATCATAATTCTCAGAGCTTATAGCAATAGATTTTAGAATGTGCAGATAAATAGGAAATATTTTTTTTCAAATTACCTGTATCTGAGAAATATATTCCATGATTTTTACACAGAAATATCAACAACCCCTTAGAACAACAGTCTTACATTCCCTATTTACTCAGCCCTTTGTACTTCAGCAAAAATCCTAAAAACACTATGGTGAGGGGGCAGGAGGGAAGGAGTCAGGGGTTGATTAAAACATCCAAACAGTTGCTTTATTTATACATGAAGTTCCTGAAATATTCCTACAAGGCTCATTTCCAGAAACAACTTGGCTCAGCACACTTTATCTCTTGAGAAGTTTTGCTACAAATTGAAAGCAAAGGCTTTAGCAAAACATTTAGGTTGTTTATTTCTGTTGACACGCTCACTGGTATCCATCAGTAATATTCTTGTTGTGTAGAACCTGGGATTCAGCCCACTAGACCCTGGACACCAGGTCAGCTGAAACATAGTCCCACACTGCTTCTGACACCAAATTTTGTACAAATTCTGCCCTGATTTTGGAGTGTGTGCAGATATCATAAGGATAGTCCAGCTGGGGCACCAAAATACAACTTTCATGTCTCTCCAGTCCCTACAGAGCTGCCCTCTGCATCCCTCAGGCAGCCTGCAGGCCCTGCCAATACACTCTGAACTCTGAGGACTTCTGCTGATGAATGAGAATTTAGTAGATCACTCGAAGCTGATCCCGTGCTATAGGGCTGCACTGAGAAACTGTGCAAAGCTAAGGCCAGACAGGGCAGCTGTTTATTACAATTGTGAGCACAAGTCTGTGGCTGCAATGTTAACTACAGATAAATTTATTTGGATTGGAGAATCATCAGGATCTTCCTCAAAAATGGACTACACAAAGCATATCATGAGGGTGTGGGTGCCTCAGTCAGCACCTGACAAGAGCTCACCCACCATCTCGGGGAGCACTGAGCTCTCCTGGTGGAGTGTTCCCTGGAGTTTCCATGTTAGTGTCCATGTTATTGTTGGCAGGAATCAGTTTGTAAAGAGGAGGTGCTGGTAAGTGCCAGCTAGCTCCCATTTTGCCAGAGCCTTTATATTCTCTCTGCCTTGATGCCAGATGGGCTCTCATGGTGCAGAAGGCTGTGTTTGTCCAGGGCACAGCTGCGCCCTGTGTGAGGCTGCCCCAGCTGCCAGCACACACCTCAAAAAGCAGCAAGGTGCAGTCTCCACCATCCACCTAGGAGCACCTCTTCCATAGTTTCCAGGATCTTTGGCAGTGTGTTTCCAAAAAATGAGGCGGGACTTGGTTGGCAGCTTGTCTGCATTGCTGTGTCTGACTGATCCAGCCCGCAAGCAGCAGCCGTGCAGCTACTGAAGAGGCAGGATCCTGGTATGAAGGGAGACACAGGAAAGGGGAAAATGGGATAAACATCATCTTCAGCTGCATACAAAGCATTCCTTGCTGTTTTTCCCCTCTTTGCCTGACAGGATCCATCTCCTCCTCCATGTTATGCTGGTATGCTGGGATGAGCTGAACATCCTTGATGCAATGGAAGATGCCAACTGATGGCAAATCCACTTTCCAGAAGGGATTCTCTTGCTTCATCATGGCCTTGGCAGTCAGTCCTACACTGGTGATGGTTTCTGTCTGTCCAGAATTGTGTCTCAGCATTCTTTGTGTCTAACAGAGGTCAGATGGTGACTTTGGGGAAGATGGTTCCCATTTGTACCTGGGTGCCTGGCAGTTTGAAGGGAATGCCACCAGCACAGGTGGTAGTGGTGGTGACATGCAATGCAGGTCACAGGAACCAAGGAAAAGCTGCTCTGCTTGCAGCCATGGGCCTTTTGCAGCTCTGGGACTGGCTTAATTGACCAGGCTTTTAACTGAGAGAAAAACCTTTGTAAAAGCTGCTTTAGACAGTCAATACAGACCTGTAGCCATGATATTTTCTGGAAAATTCTTTCCTCAGGATTTTTGCTCCTGAGAAACTGAGAGGCCTCAGGAACTAAATGTAAAAAATGGTTATCTGCTGCTGTGGAATGCAACGGGTGGATCTGTGATTGGTCTCATGTGGTTGTTTCTAATTAATGGCCAATCACAGTCAGCTGGCTTGGACTCTCTTTTCAAGAAGCAAGCCTTTGGTATTCATTCCTTTTCTATTCTTAGCTAGCCTTCTGATGAAATCCTGTCTTCTATTCTTTTAGTATAGTTTTAATATAATATATATCATAAAATAATAAATCAAGCCTTCTGAAACATGGAGTCAGATCCTCGTCTCTTCCCTCATCCTAAGACCCCTGTGAACACAGTCGCACAGACCAAGTAGCTTTACTGGCAGAAAACCTTACCAGAGAGAGGTCTGTGAACATGAGCATGTTTTTGGAAGCTCTGTTATATTGGTTTTCCCATTAGAATGGGTTTGCATTGTTAGGACTGTGCCAGCTGTGCAAGCTCTGGGGCAGGCAGCTGTCAATTGTGCTTGGAGACTGCTCTCACAAAACAGAGGGACCTTTGTCCTTCTCTTGAAGATTTATGTAGCATTTAGGTCCAAACTCCTGGTGGCATTAGTCTGAAGAGGTCTATAGCTGGGAAGGCTTCACATTACCTTGGCTGTTTTTCTTAACAAATAAAAGAATTGTGGCTCCCTGTCAGTTCCCCAAAGCCCCAGTCAGTGCACACCAGGAGCCAGAGTCCCATCTGTCAAACGCCCACTGATGGACATGAGCATGGAGAGCTTGTGGGTGTTTTTCTGAGAGTGAGTGCTTCCTCTTGGCTGCCAGTGCTGTGTAAAGATGGAAGATTTACAGCCCACAGATCTGGTGCACATCCAAGTCTGGTCCCTGGCCCAGGCTGAACCCCTGCTGCCTTCCTTCTCCCCTCTGCCATAAGATATTGGAGAGCAGCATTGGCTTTTGGAGAGCGTAGGAGGCTTCCACACTAAATACCAGGGCTAGGACAGTTCTCAGACAATGCCTGAAAATGCCAGGCTCAGGTGTGAGACCTTCTTTCCCCATAGGTTTTTGTTCTTTAGCAGTACTTAGCAAGCTGAGTTACAAAAGATTTTGTTTCAGGAAACATTAGGTTGAAGCATGCTACTGTTTTATTTGAACATATTTGCTGCTCTCTAGAGGAGCTCATGGAACTTGCATGATTTAAGGATATGTGGTTAGGTACTTTAAGTGGTCCTAAAATTTGGATAAATGAAGAAAATTTCAAAAAGGAGGAAAACCGAAGTAAAAAATAGGCTCTGTAAAATTTTGTCAGGAAATGAAGCAACAGCAAAATAGAACTTAAAGAACAGAGAAGTTAATATATGACAAAGAGGTAGAAGAAAGCATGTGAGGGGACTGCCAAAAGAGGTTTACCAAAATAACACCTTTTCAATAAATTATGATTATACTGAACAAATTATTATTATACCAATCAAAGGCCTTGTCAAGAATAACACTCCCTCTCCAAATCCTTAGCAGACAAGGTGCAGAGTGCTTTTAAGGGGTCAAAGAGGTCAGGGCAGTGGCTAAGAAGAAACCTCTCTACACAACAATCGAAACTATACATTGTGCCAGCTTGTACAAAGATATGAGAGAGCCCAGCAAATAATGTAAAACTCGAGCAAACAGCAATTAAAGAAGCCATCAGCAAGAAAATACTGAAATCTTGCAACAGAGATGATAGAAATAATCAGCAGCCTCTCTTGGGAGGGTTCAGCTCAAGGTTAAGACACCTACATTTGTCACAGAGCTGTGAGGTCGGGGTCAATAGTCCCACCACACTTTGAGGAGATCTGGTCAAATCCAGATCTGGGCTGCAATAAGTTGCCCACAAAAAGTATCCCATGCTATTAGAGTTGCCAGAGGGTAACTGAGATATTCACCTGTGTCTTTCAGACATGACAGAAAATTACAGGAGACCCATGTCTCCTGTTTGGACAGGCAGGGAGAGACTGGATAGGGATCTCCAGGATCACCTGGAGCCCCTGTCTGAGCAGCTGAGCTGAGGCCCACAAGTAACTTAGAGTCCAGATTCTGCTTCCATGACCTACTGACAGCATTTCTATCACCTGTTGACTACAGTAAGAGTTCATACAATGCCTTACCTAAAAAAGCCCCTATACTGAGACACCTACTTGCATTTACACATCCTAGTCTTGAGCTGAACCTCACCCTTCGCATAACCATGGCACTGGGACGGAGGGGGGTGGAGGGAGGAGGGGGAAAAAGCATAGGAAAATGTTGAGAAATAGTTAGGCAGTGAAAACAGCTAGAGAAGCACTTCTAGAGAGGATAGAGTATACTGTTTTCTAGTCAACAAAAGAGACACAGAAAGCTAATTTGGGAGAACAGCATTGCTGCTGACCTGCAGTAGCATATGATGCCAAACATTTTCACAGTAGAATTATTTAGAAAGAGAGCACAAAAGGCAAAAATCACACTGGTCATACCATTCATATATTTCAAAAAGACATCTTGCAGGCCACCACCACAACACTCCAAAATCTTCTAAAATGCAAAAAGAAAAATTGACACTCGAATCTGACTTCCACAATTACAGTCAATATGACCACATGGACCTACACTGAGCTCTTTCAATTCTCATGTGTTCTGTTGCTAAAGACTTAGTTGAGAGAAGTGCATAAAAGAAGTGTTGTATTTCCAGAGGAATATGGTAGGAAATGAAAATACACAGCTGGAGAAATGCTTCTATAGAAACAAAAAAATTGTCCAGTGTTCACAGAGACAGATGATCTCTTAGTATCAGGAAAACACAGCTGCATCAGAATCTGCCACTTCAGCCATTATTTCAAAAGACAAGACATTTAGAGGTAGACACATTTTATTTTAGGAGACATTACATAAAAACTTTGTTCTGCCCAATGTTAGTGACCGCTGACTGGAAACAAAAAATGGCAGGTGTTTCTTAAAAGCAATGCTCTTACTTTTCTCAAAGACCAAATATAATATCACTTAATGCAAAACAACTTATCACTTTCCTTCCAAATTATCTATGTAACACCTTATATTCAAAAGCTTTCATAATTTAGTTGAGATGAAACCAACAGACAGTCTATAAAAGTTGCTGTATGCACATTATTTACTTTCAGCTTCCACAGATTGTTCACTGTTGGTTTTGGACCTTACAGAAAATTCTATCCGGAATAATTTTCCATTAACTTCTTCTAAGGCAAGCAGAAATATACAATTTAAAAAATATTCTTATCTACTCTATTTTCTCAGAAGGAATTATATTTGAAAGCACTGTGTAAATTCATGGGTAAAACCCTAATTCAGAAAAGCACTCTTGTTCAGGAAAACATTTATGCACATGCTTACTTTAAGTATTTTATAAAATCTCACTGAAATCAATGGGACTTTGGCATGCACTTAAATAGCCCTTACCACCCTACATGCTTATGATCCACTTCTATTCAAGAAAGCAATCAAGCACAAGTTTCTGAATCAGGATCTAAAGGTATTCTGTGAAAACCATTTCTATTCCAAGCTCTACTAATAAATTAGGTTTTTTGTGATTTTGCTTTTTTTTTCCATTAAGAATGTATAACGTGAATGTGCTTTGCTTCATTTTAAGCTGCAAAGGCCCATTTTATGTACTGCTTGTTAAATCAGATTCTAATGATTCTTTCCCTCATGCAAATCTTTCCTCTCATTCATGGATTGTATTTAAATTCTGCTCAGCTTGTATTCATGATGCCTTGTCAGTGATTTGCATTGCTCTGAAGCATTTGCCCTGGTTGCACCCCTCACTCACTTTGGCTTGAGAACATAGAAGCCATAAATAACTCTTTAGCTGCTAAAAACAACACACACAATTCTTGTACACTAATGAGCTCCTGGATGGCAGCAATGAAGCTCCGTGTGGGTCTCCGTGGTTTCCTGATCTTGCTATTCCAAATGCCCTGTGTCCCGGAAAACTAAAATTTTACAGCTTGTTATAGCAAAATATTCTTTCTCTAGAATTTTGCAAAAAAGTAACTTCAGTTTAAAACCCACAATGATAAATGTGCTTTCCACCCCACAGGTTTGGAGAGAGAAAGTGATGCAGCTCCCTGCAGAGAGGCTGCAGCTCCGGATGGCAGCGATGTACAGAACACACAGTGCCCAAAGCTGCACAGTCTGCACGGGAAACATTTCCCCTTCCTTTCCTGAAAGATTTAATTCTGTTCCCTCCCTACATCTGGACAGAAAGCCAAAGCAAGTAATTTGTTTCCTAAGCCAGATGGTTACATTTTCTGATTTACATTGAAAGAGAGCATTTAGATTTCAACCACTGAGAAATTATGAAGGTATCATGTCTCAAACACATTTTTAATAAGTCTCTTCATAGCATGAAAACTATTCTTTTTTATTTCAGAAGATGTGAAAATGGGACATTCTGGTTGTAAGTTTATTTTTGGAAAAAAGTCAAGTAGAAAAAAATAATTTGAGACTTCAAATTGAGACTTGAGTTTTAATGCTTCTTTGTGAAGAATGTCACATATAATTATCAATGACAGAAGTCTGGAGGAAAGAACTTCCAACTAATGCATTTAAAGCATACCTGAAAGCATCAGGTACACTTGAAAGTATCCAGCATACAGCTATACCTGAAAGTATAAGGTATACAAGTCTCACGTAAGACAAGACTGATGGGATAAGAGCCCTTTTTTAATGCCACATATTTAAGAAGTTAGTGTCCAACAGAAATAGCCCAGCTTTCTCCTTTATAATATATTAGGCATCTACAGCAATGTGGCCACATCTTTCCGACTAAATTTCTCTTTTCTTGCAAAGCTGGATTTTAGGAAAGAGCATCTTAGTTTTGCGTTCTCCCCTGTTTGTTGCAGCGCTGGTGAGCCCTGCCCCGAGGGTGTCCGCAGCGCTGTGCGGGGTCAGGCAGGGACCGGCGGCTCCCATCGCCCCTCCGCGGGGAGGAGAAGCTGCGGGAAGGGCGGCAAAGCGGGAATCCCGCGGGAGCAGGAGCGGGGGAAGGCGCTGGAATTCCCGGTGTCCCCAGCGGAGGGCACTGCGGGATGGCGAGCGCTGGAGCCCCGAGCCCCGCCGCGTCCCGCTGCTGTGCCCGCACGCCTCTGCCACCGCCGCTCCGGAATTGCTGTAAACCTTCTTTCCCCTACCTGCCTGCCGTAGGGAATGGGAGGAATGAGGAATTTCGCTCCAGTACGAGCCAATTCCGCCTCAGCCCTGCGGCACCCAGGGCCCGATGGGGTCGGGAGCGCGCCGGGCAGAGCCGGGCTCGGGGCTGCGGCCGCCGGGGCTCTGCGGGGACGCGGTGGGAGAAACTGCTCTGAAAATGGAGCTGCACTGAGGACACGGCAGAGTCAGGAAATCCAGGTTTTCCTCCTAGACTCGCACCTAGGTTTCATTAGCCTGGGTATTATTACTGCAATTTCCGCCTCGCAAGAAGAAATTTGACTATTAATTCACGAGTGAATGTGAAGTGTTTTGAGATGACAGATAAGAGACTAGTAGGAGTGAAGAAAAGCTTGGTTCAGCATTTGACCTTAGGTACTAGTTTCTGAGGTGATTTGTCTATCCTTAGTCACCTCAGATTATTGCTCCACATTTTAATACCAGACACTAGTTATTTCCATACCACCATAGCATTTATTATGTGTGATCCTTTCTGCTGAACTAGTGAAACTCATATACTTGATTACAGTAATGATGGGCAGTTGTAAAACTTAAATAAATAGAGCTGTCCGAAGATTTTGAATTGAGTTCTCTCAAAGGCTGCCTAGAGCTCATCATGACCACATGCAGGGAGCCTGCCTTGTTGAATGTTTTTTTCTTTAGACTGACATTTTCAGATCTCTTTATTCTTCTTAGTCTCATCCTATTGTTTCCAGGGTGACCTTTGTTGCCCCGCCTCTTTAATTCTAGGCACAGGTGTGCTGTCCTTCCATACCATCCAGTTTTGGTATGCAGGACAAAAAAAGAAGGAACATGGCCAGGAAGGAGAGAGATTGCTCTTCACTCCCTTCCCCGTTGGGCCCGAAGCTGCATTGGCCATGGTGTGTGGGAGTGGAAGTGTGCGCCTGGAGATGCACAGGCTGTGTGGCTCTGGAATGGGGTGCAGGAGCAGGGCATGCTCCAGGCAGGTTGTAACAGGCACTCTGGAGACTGGCTGTGATTCCATAAGCTGGTTTGACTGGTCCACACTGAGCTTTCCTCCAGCATGATCTTGGCTGCAGGTGAGTTTTCACTCCAGGAGCATCTTTTGTAATTTTTCAATGCACATTATCACTAGTTCTCTTATCTGTCACATTAGGTGGCCTGTCTATCCCATGTAAAATTTTTTTATTGCTTAAGAGGGTTACCTTACTGTGCAGGCTAGATCTGGCTTTTGCACTGCATCTAGTGCTTGTGACATAAGTGTGTTATGGGATCAAGAAGTGGTCTTGTACTGAATTTTCTATTTCAAAGTAGAGCTGGGATTCTCCCAAGGCCTTTCTTTCTCAGTGATTCCTTTTTAAATTTGGGCATTCTGCCTTATCTCCCAGTACCAGTTTCCTCTTGTAAAAAACTGTTGCTTTCTTCTACAAGCCACTTTCAGGTGTCTAGAGATGTGTCCTCCTGAGGGAACCTGGAAAAAGCCCAGGCTCTGAAGCTGGGGTGAAAACACTGTGGGTAGTGTGTGCACAGAGGCACCCCTGCCTCCAGTTTTCCTACCCCACCTGGGACAGCTTTGAGCACCTCAGTGGTTTAAATATTGTGTAAGAAAAGAGAAACATTCCTTGTGTGCCAGTCTAAGCCTTCCCAGAAAGCCCGGTCACATTTGTATTATCACAATGTACAAGAATTTCCAAATTCCTTCTTTTCTTGAAGCCCCTTCCCAACCAAATGCTTGATTACCAAAGCTTCAGGGACTTCTCCTGCACAGGGAAAACTTTGGAGCACACTTCCAGCTGGCTCCCAAGGACTGTGCAGCAGGGCCCAGGGGATGCACTGTGGCCCTGCTGAGGCTCTGCACCTCACCTGCTCTGCTGTGCCTCCTTTTAAAAGGCCCACCAGAAGCTAGGCCAGCTCTCTGGGAGGCTGCAGGGTTTTTAGTTTTTGCAGCAGAAGAAAGATCTGTAAGATTTCCTTTCTGAAGCAGGAGCATGTAAACTAAGGAGGGGTCCTGGGGGGAAAAAAAAGCGGGGGGGGGGAATAAAAAAATAAGAGAACTCTCCAAAGGTATCTTGCTTATTAGAGAAGAAAAAAAATCCCAAACCATGTTTTTGTGCTAACTTGGTCACTCACCTGAGCAGAGCAGTTTGGCCTTTCTGTGGGAGGCTCTCAGTTGCCTTTATCCAGCCCCCCAAATGCTGCCATACAAGCTCTGCTCTGGGCCACATCAGTGACAGCAAAACTTTCCCTTGGCTCTCCAGAGCCAGTGGGTGTGGGTGCTGCCCCTGCCCATGGATGAGCCTCTGGCAGCAGGGATGCTGCTGGCACTCCTGCTCTGCAGCCAGGCCGTGGGCCATGGGTCTCCTTGGGCTGTTTTCTGTAGCTCTCTGGCAGATTTACAGAGAAGGCAGTTTATCATCAGATCTTGAAAATTACCACATCATTTCTATCACGTCACCAATACTTTTTGGATCTTCACAGAAAATTTAACCTTAAAGTTTGATAAAGGGCATCCTAATAATGTGAAGTTCATTGTAGCTGTGGATTTTTATTTTTCATGTACCTAAATGCCTTGCTCTTGGTGTTTCTGATTGTTTTTCCCTATCTACAAATTTTATGCTGATTCACAATATCTGCGCTTCTAAGTTAGCTTCTTTAGCTCCATTTCCCTAGGTTTGTGTTTCTAGTGGTTTTAATTTTACCTGATTTTCATTTGTTTACCCTTTGCATTATTACTCAGTCACTTCCAAAGCAGGCATCTTGTTTACCTGGCTAGCTCTGAGACCCCTTTTTTTTAGTTCACCTGTAGCCCCTCCTGGCTCATTCTGGAGGAGGTTAAGCCAAAGAACTACTTTTTTCTTTTGCTAGAAATGCTTTTATCTCAGTGTGAGCAACCTGCATCAGCAGCCTGTGAGAGACCTATCTAAACAAATTCTCAGAGAAGAGTTGTGACTGTACCTCTCCTCTGTCTTCCTTGCTGGAATCTGGTGGAGGGGAAGGAAATAAAGATTTTTATTTGCAGAACTGATTGTGCTATGTGGGTCTTCCCCAGCAGGAAAGGAAAGCTGACGGCTGGGAAAAATGCCATGTTGATTTAACAATAACCTTAAAAAGAATGTTTCCAGCAATATAGAAAAATAGTATGGCCTTTTCAACTTACAGCTATGTCAATATTCTGATGCTCGTCAGTTGGTGCACAAATAGGTACCATGTGTAAATCCCAGGGGAGTTTCCTTTGCATTTAAGAAGTTAAAATTATTTTTCCCATCAAGTAGCTAGTTAGCATTTTAAATTACTCCTTTTCATGTTCCTGGCAACTTTGTAGAAGTGGGGTCTATTAAGTCAGGAGATCTTTGAAAGGGACACCAATAATCAAGTCGGTGCTCAATGAAACAAGGTTTTTCCCACAAATCATGACTGATATCTGTGTCATTAGTAGGGTAGCTGCCCATCTCTTATCATGATTGGCAGGTTAATAAGGGACCTGGGGCTATCTTTTCACTGCTAGCACACAACCTAACCAATTGCTTTTAAATGACTGCTAATTTGACAGAATATAAGCAGAATATGTAAAAATATCTGGAGTAATGTCTAATGCAGTTTTTACTCCTGGTATTCTGAGTGCTCTCATTTTGGAAAACAGATTAGAATGTTAGTTAATAGATTTTAAATTTTTTTGGACACTCAGTTTTTAAAGAAAATCTTGTAGTTGTTCTTTGGTTCAATTAGGACCAAAAGAGAAGGGAGTTTTGTAATGCAATTGTCCTGTAAAGGAAAATGTTTTAAATTGGGGAGATTATGTGAGCAGACCACCTGTAGGGCATTCATAGCTCTTTTCTATAATGCTCCAAGCCATGCCTTGCTGCCTGCAGTCTGGCTAACAATGCAGGGAAAAGCTGTTTAAAAGGCTGTTCTCCCTTTTCCCTCTGGTGTTCACTAACTGTTACAAGTCTTCCTCTTAAAATAAAAAAAAAAAAGTCCCATGTCCCTTTAATTGAAGAACTTTAAGGCTCCATGGTGGCCAATTGGTCTGCAACAAGAGGAACCAGGCAGCAGGGAAAGAAACTTCAGACTATACATCACGTTTGGTGAAGAGAAAAGATCAAAGTTTTCCCAAACTCAAAAGAAACCAAGTTCCCTACAGATTAACCCTATTCATTTAGCTCCTCTTAAAGGAATGATGTTCTGAGCCACTGGGCAGACAGGTAAAAAGTTCAACAATTGCCAAAGCATTCTTCTGTTAATTCAACAGCCTTCTGCTCAAATAAATTAGCTTACTCCTGACAGAAGAACAATACCTTTTCTCTTGAAAAAGGACCATATTTGATATACAAAAGTTAAGATGTTAGTTTAATCTGTTAAGAAGAGATTGATCTAACAAATCTCAACTCACTGTTCCACCACAGTACATGAGCTATGAATTTAAAACATTAACCTTTTACACTTCAGTATGCATCCCAGGAAAGGCAGGTGCTTACAGAAGTGTAGACAACAGATATGAGAGGCGGGTGTGCACATTCCTAAAATAACACCCGTTTTAAAAGGATACTTAACATGCCATGGGAGATGACTCTTTTGTAAAGGCTCAAAGACATCATCATCTTTCAAAAAAGGAAAGAAGTATGGTAAAGCACCTCCCAGTTTTGGCAAACACTTTTTCAGAACAACTTGTTGAATGACTTGTTTTCTTGTGTCTACATATCTCCCTTCTTTAACAGGTAATGACTGGAGCATGAATGTAGTTCATAGTTTATGGAACCACCTAAAGATATAGCAGCTGGAATAACCAGGGCAGGAGGAGAGGAGAAGCTTGAAAAAGTCATTTATCAAAAGTCATTTTATTGACAAAATAGAATACTCATATTTGCTCTTACAGGGGTAGCCTCTAAATTTTTACAAAAAAATTTACAGACTGTATAGCTTTGGATATATACATATTTTACACATCTGTACAAGGTAACAAATAATTATATAAATACATCCTTTAATGTAGGAAACCCGTATTTAGCTGGGGTGTATAATTAAGACATTTTTTGATTCAGTCAATATTGTAAGGCATTTGCCTGGTCATCCACATCCCAAAAACCTGCAGTCCCCAGCAGACTCCCACCTCAGGACGGGGGGAGGAAGACCCTCTCTCCCAGGAGTAAAGAGCTGCTGTTAGTCCAGAGTGATTCAGAAGCTGCTGTGCCTTGCCCTCTGCAAGACACGGGTGAGCCTCTACCC
Organism: Geospiza fortis; assembly: GCF_000277835.1. Taxonomy (NCBI): domain Eukaryota; kingdom Metazoa; phylum Chordata; class Aves; order Passeriformes; family Thraupidae; genus Geospiza; species Geospiza fortis. Next base: position 243,905 of record NW_005054511.1, read on the forward strand.
TCCTCTGCCAGCAAAATAATAAGCTGGCTCCTTGAAGTACATGCTCCCTGCATATGAATGGAGGGGAAGGAGGAGGGGGTTGGAGCCTGGGGCCTCTGCCAGCTGCATTGTTCTATACAAGCTGTGGCTAATAAGGACCATTAGGGGTTCATTAATGGCACCAAACAGTGAGGAGGCATTTTAGGCAGGCCAGTGTCCCTCATTCCCTAACCTTTGGCCTCTTTCCCCCCTCCTCACACTTGAGACAGGGGCATCTGCTTGGGATAGGAGACAGAGCTGGCGGTGCCTGATCTCCACGTCAGGCCGGTGCTGACATCGCTGTAGAGTGAACCGCCACCTCCGGCCCCGAGTCCTCCTGCCGTGGTGATCACCGCCTGTCCACCTGCCCCTGCCGCTGCGCTCCCAGCCACGGC